>NC_092094.1:70482154-70785389 GCF_045679555.1 Salvelinus alpinus
CATTCGTTCACCTACTCTGCGTCTCTGAAATATATATATATATATATATAATATCGTCTTTGAATCTCAAAATCATTGTAATGTGGTTAACCTTAAAAATTGGAAATACAAATTATTCTAATCTAAAAGATAAAATGGAACCAGAGAGTGCCCTTAGATATGGGAAAAGGCCACACTTGCACTTGAATCATTCCCACGGTGAATGGCTAGGCCATTATGATATGGTGAAAACAATGTGTGGGGAGGCAGAGGCACAGAAACTCACATCAATACCTTTGTCAGATAACACTTTTAAACAAAGAATGTATGCTATTGCTAGCAATCAAGAGGAACTCTGACTGAACGACTCAAAAACTCCCCAGCTTATGCTCTCCAAATGGATGTTAGCTGTGAGGGCCGAGATGCCCATGCATTGACTTTTGTTCGCTATACATGTCTGGGGATGCTATTCACGAGGACATATTGTTCTGTTTCACGATTCCCGAGCATGAAACAGCACAGAGGATGTTCAGTGGGATCGAATGGTGGGCTTTTGAATAGACGGGGCTCCATCTATGGTGGGAAGGCGGGCAGGCCTCTGCACTCTAGTTATGAATGTGTCTCCATCTGGCATATGGACGCATTGTGTGATACGCGAGAGCAACTGGCGGCAAAAGAGCTGAGCACAGAACTCAGAGATATACTGCGGCAGGTAACTTCGATTGTAAACTACATCCAAACCACATCCACTGTGCACATGCCTTTTCGCAAAACTATGTGGACATAATGAGATCAGAGCATGACAATGTTCTATTTCACACCGAGGCTTGGTGGTTATCGAGGGGGAGTGTTGGAAAGATGTTTTTGCATTGAGAGGAACTTCTGTCATTCGGAACAGATGTAAAAAAAAAAAAAATTTAAAAGCAGACTTGGTTGACTTTCTGTGTAATTAAAAGTAAATGTAACAGACATATTTGGGAAACTGAATGAACTCAAGCATGCAAGGGAAATACAAAAACGTTCTACAGCCGAGTGACTGATTCAGAGGAAAGACTTCCTATTGGAGTCTTTCAAAAGCGAACCGTGCCCCCTTCCCTCGGCTGACAGAAAATAGCATCTAACAGAAAAATAGCATCAGTAAGTGTCCCACACGAGTGATGACTGCTCACCTCCAATGTTTGGAAGAGCACTTTGGGGCCTACTTCCCAATCCGTTTGACTGTGATCCTGGCTCAGTTGACATGCCGGTAAGTAAAATTGAACAGCTGATCGAGCTGTCATGTGACCAAATGCATCAACGGCTCAATACGGAGGAGTTTTGGTTCCTGACTCAAAGGGAATAGGTACCTTGCCGTCTCCCTCTGAGCATTACGGCCGCGTTCAAAACAACTGAGGACTCGGAACTGGGAACTCGGGAATCTCTATCTTCCGACTTCATTGCGTTCAAGACAACTGGGAACTCTGAAAAAAACGACTCCGGAAAAACTTGTGAACGGTCATCCATCTTGGAATTCCAACTAGGGAACTCGGGCCTCTTTCTAGAGCTCTAACTTGCCGACCTGAAGATGATTTGTACGAGTTCCCAGTTGTCTTGAAAGCACCATAAAACTTTGCCAGATCTTTTCTGTGTGAAGCTGGATTCAGTGCTCTTGTCTGCATTTAAACCAATTACCGATACAGGTTGGATGTGACAGCAGAGATTGTCGACCACGCCCCCTGACTTTGAGAAGCTCTGACGTGACATGCACCAAGCACACCCACCTCATTAGTGGTGGTGAGATAACATACATTAAGTCAGACTAATTTGAAATTGACTGTCATTGCCCTACTTTAAAAGTATGTGATGGTGAGTTGAGAAGACAATCAGAAATACTGTTAGAATGTTTTTCAATTGACTGCTATAGGGAGGGCCGAGCCAACTCACTCACTGTCACAAACCGCTGCACTTGACCCCAGGTTTAAGAAGTTAGCCTTCAGTGATGCCAGAGCGATTGATGAGGCTCTTCAAAGAATAACCTCAGCAGCAGGGAGGGACAGCCCCAGCAGTCAGCTGGCTCAGGCACCAGGGCAACAGGAAGAAGAGGGATCAGATGGAGCAGAAGCACCAGCAGTAGTGCCACAAACGTCTGCTGTTTGGATGCTGTTTGACGAGAGAGTAACTGGGGATGCAGCACGAAGGAATCCCTCAGCAAATGCCATAATGGAGGTCCGACCCTATTTGGAGGACACCCTCCTATAAAGATCTGCAGATCCTCTGAGCTGGTGGAAGAACAAGGCCTCTGTCTACCCACGGCTTACTAAAGTCATGACAGGGAGACTCTGCATAGTGGCCACATCTGTTCCCTCTGAGAGGATCTTCTCGAAAACGGGACTAATCATTACTGAGAGAAGAAACCGCATCAGCCCCTCGAAAGTGAGGCAGCTTGCATTTCTAAATG
Source organism: Salvelinus alpinus (assembly GCF_045679555.1). Classification (NCBI taxonomy): domain Eukaryota; kingdom Metazoa; phylum Chordata; class Actinopteri; order Salmoniformes; family Salmonidae; genus Salvelinus; species Salvelinus alpinus. The sequence continues at coordinate 70,484,571 of NC_092094.1, forward strand.
CAAATCTCTCATAAAAGAAAAATATGGTCAGCATTGCTGTGTGCTGCTGGTTATAACATGGCAATAAAGAAGAGAGAGAAAAGAGGGACCAGTTTAGTGTTTTAAGTGGGATGCTGCAGTTTTGCACATTATTTATTTTTCTTTGATATTGTGCAATATTCTATTATTATGTTGTTCAGATTGTATGTGTTTTGAATGGTTAGATTTATATGTACTTTGTTTATATACATTAAAAAGTTACTTTAAATGCAAATGTTTAATAGCATTCTTTTTCATAACAAACCAATGGATTTTGAAATACATTGTGGTTAAGGTAGAGTATGATTTAATTTAACAATTTCATTAGAATTGTTTTAACACTGTCACGACTCCCACCGAAGGTGGCTCCCCTTCCTGTTCGGGCGGCGCTCGGCGGTCGTCGTCACCGGTCTACTAGCTGCCACCGCTCCCCTTTTCCTTTTCTGTTTGTTATGTCTTATCGGTTGCACCTGTCTCTTGTTTAGTTTTGATTTAGGACTATTTAAGCCTGTCAGGCCCGCCTGTTTTCTTGTTTTCTGTTAGTCGAGGTTGTTGCGTGTGGTGTTCCTGTCTGTTTGTGCCCTGTGTTGGGTTGGAATTTTTTTTGATATTCGCCTGTTGTTTTGGGCGTTAGTGTTGGATGCCGCAATAAAGTCCGGTTTCCCCCATTATCCCCTGCTCTTGACTCCGCACCCGCCACTCCAGGCTCCAATCATAGTCAAACTATCGCAAACTGTTTGACTTTAAAAAACATACATATTTTTTTTTTAAAGCCGTTTGGGGTAATAAAGAGTTGGTGCTTTTTGGTGAGCCGAACAAGCCAGCTCACTGAAAAGAGCCGGAATGCCCATCACTAGAATGAATTACAATAACCAATCTCTGTCACTAGTGAACACAGTCATGGGCGGTACTGGTAACTCACAAATTCCCTCAAAAGGCACCCTGGGAAATATGCAAATAAGGCTCAACACCTTATTTGCATGAAATAGGGTGTTGAGCGGGTGTGGTTCTTCAAATGAACCATCCCATTTAAGGTTCTTCAGAGAACCTAAAATGGTTCCACTATGGCATCGCTCTGAACCTTATTTGGTTCCAACTGGAACTTTTATTTTTAAGAGTGTACTCTGTTTCTCGATGCATGTAATGGAAAGACTCCATTGCTTGTATGATCAAAAGTTCAGACAGTCTTTGAAAGGACTACTGCTTCTTTTCATCATCAAACAAAGTGGGTCTCTTTCAGGAAAGTGCTGGCTTGAATTTTCTTGAAGTTCTACATTCTGCGGTGTACAGTATAGTGTGCTCGGACTCCACTCCATTATGGATGGAGATAGCCTAATGCAGGCGGTCCCAAAGTGGGGTCCACGAAGTACTGTAGGGGGTCCAAGGCCAGATCACAAAATAACATTTTGAGAAGGAATATTACGAACAACAGGTTCCACGGTTTTGGCCAAGGGATCCGTGGAATAAATTTAGAGGGTATAATACAATACAATGTAATATTCTTAATCTGCAATGCACACTATACAGTGCATTCGGAAAGTATTCAGACCCCTTGACTTTTTCCACATTTTGTTACGTTACATTTTGTTAGGTTCTTGGGTATGACTCTACAAGCATGGCACACCTGTATTTGGGGAGTTTCTACCATTTTTCTCTGCAGATCTTCTCCTGCCCTGTCGGATTGGATGGGCAGTGTCACTGCACAGCTATTTTAATGTCTCTTCAGGGATGTTCAATCGGGTTCAAGTCTGGGCTCTGGCTAGGCCACTCAAGGACATTCAGAGACTTGTCGTGAAGCCACTCCTGCGTTGTCTTGGCTGTGTGCGTAGGGTCGTTGTCCTGTTGGAAGGTGAACCTTCTCCCCCACGCCGCTGAAAAACATCCCCACAACATGATGCTGCCTCCCCCATGCTTCACCGTAGGGATGGTGCCAGACTTCCTCCAGACGTGACGCTTGGCATTCAGGCCAAAGAGTTACATTTTGGTTTCATCCGACCAGAGAATCTTGTTTCTCATGGTCTTTAGGTGCCTTTTTGCAAACTCCAAGCGAGTGGCTTCCGTCTGGCCACTCTACCATGAAGGTCTGATTGTTGGAATGCTGCAGAGATGGTTGTCCTTCTGGAAGGTTCTCCCATCTCCACAGAGGAACTCTGGAGCTCTGTCAGAGTGACCAGCAGGTCACTCCCCCGATTGCTCAGTTTGGCTCTAGGAAGAGTCTTGGTGGTTCCAAACTTCTTCCATTTAAGAATGATGGAAACCACTGAGTTCTTGGGGACCTTCAGTGCTGCAGACATATTTTGGTACCCTTCTCCAGATCTGTGCCTCGACACAATCCTGTCTCGGAGCTCTACGGACAATTCCTTCAACCTCATGGCTTGGTTTTTGCTCTGACATACACTGTCAACTGTGTGACCTTATATAGACAGGTGTGTGCCTTTCCAAATCATGTCCAATCAATTGAATTTACCACAGGTGGACTCCAATCAAGTTGAAGAAACATCTCAAGGATGGTCAATGGAAACAGAATGCACCTGAGCTCAATTTCGAGTCTCATAGCAAAGGGTCTGAATACTTATGTAAATACGTTTTTTATGTCTTTTCTTTTTTATAAATTTGCTGAAATATCTAAAAACCTGTTTGTCATTATGGGATATTGTATGTAGATTGATGAGGGGGGTAAATTATGTAATCATTTTAGAATAAGGCTTTAATGTAACTAAATGTGGAAAAAGCCAAGGGGTCTGAATACTTTCTGAATACACTGTATATACAAAGGTATGTGGACACACCTTTTAATGAGTGGATTTAGCTATTTCAGAAACACCTATTGCTGACAGTTGTATAAAATCGAGCACACAGCCATGCGATCTCCATAGACAAACATTGGCAGTAGAATGGCCTGACTGAAGAGATCATTGATTTTCAATGTGGCACCGTCATAGGATGCCACCTTTCCAACAAGTCAGTTCGTCAAATTTCTGCTCTGCTAGAGCTGCCCCGGTCAAATGAAAGTGATGTTATTGTGAAGTAGAAATGTTTAGGAGCAACAACGGCTCAGCCGCAAGCTCACAGAATGGGACCGCCAAGTGCTGAAGCACGTAGCGCGGTCAAAAATCGTCTGTCCTCGGTTGCAGCACTCACTACCGAGTTCCAAATTGCCTCTGGAAGCAATGTTAGCACAATAACTATTCGTCTGGAACTTCATGAAATGGGTTTCCATCGCCGAGAAGCCGCACACAAGCCTAAGATCACCATGGAGCAGTGGAAACTGGAGTTCTCTGGAGTGATGAATCACACTTAACCATCTGGCAGTCTGACGGACTAATCTGGGTTTGGCTGATGCCAGAAGAACGCTACCCGCCCGGATGCACAGTGCCAACTGTAAAGTGTGGTCGAGAAGGAATAATGGTCTGGGGCTGTTTTTCATGTTTCGGGCTAGGCCACTTAGTTCCAGTGAAGGGAAATCTTAGCGCTACAGCATACAACGGTATGTTCTAGACTATTCTGTGCTTCTAACTTACTGGCAACAGTTTGGCGAAGGCCCTTTTCTGTTTCACCATGACAATGCCCCCGTGCACAAAGCGAGGTCCATACAGAATCAGTTTGTCGAGATTGTTGTGGAAGAACTTGACTGGCCTGCATAGAGCCATGACCTCAACCCCATCGAACACCGTTGGGAGGAATTGGAACGTCGCCTGCGAGCCAGGCCTAATCGCCCAACATCAGTGCCTGACCTCACTCATGCTCTTGTAGCTGAATGGAAGCAAGTTCCCGCAGCAATGTTCCAACATCTAGTAGAAAGCCTTCCCAGAACAGTGGAGGCTGTTATAGCAGCAAACGGGGGACCAACTCCATATTAATGTCCATGATTTTGAAATGAGAAGTTCGACGAGCAGGTGTCCACCTACTTTTGGTCATTTAGTGTATGTTCCTACACCTGGACAACATGGGCCTGGGAGGCTCACAGGGATATTGTTATCCACAGTGCTCTACCAATGATCCATTTTTCAACTCAATACTTCTTGTCATTTCAACTTTAAAACTGCAAAGCTTTCTCTGCTGCAACAACAAAAAATCTCCCTGCACCATGATGGAATGTGTAGAATTGCAGGAAATGAGTTTGAAAACTGCCAAATGATCTCTCCGATGCCAAGAGATGGGCCTTTAAAATGTTCCTTCCCAGGGAGCCAGACTTGGTTCGTCCCGATGGCATAGTAAAAACTCCTTGTATGCTATGTTTTGTCTATTTCGAGTTGTGTCCTGATTTTGAGGCGGTCCCTGATTCATTTGTTATCATAAAAAAAGGGGCCCCGACCTCAAGAAATCTAAGAATCCCTGGCCCAAAGAACATGCCCCATGTACTTGTGAGCATAACAAATTGGTTCGGTGACCCAATTAGCTACACTCTTGTTTTCCAAAATTGTTTTCTGTGGCCTGTGTTGGCTCTGTGCGTTAGGGTTGATGTAATGCAGACATTTCAGATACTCCCTGCCTGCCTATAACAATACCCTCCTTCAGTTACCATGCAGGGCTACTGGATGAAGCAGGGCCTTTGTGTGGCTGCTGCTAAGTTTGTTGGGGTCCTTTTGTGAGACTAGGACTGAGCAAGCCGGTCTGTTCAGCCACACACACACACACACACACACACACATGCACACACACGCGTGCTCACACACACACACACACACACACACACACACACACATACAGAATAGCCATATAGGACTATAGGAGAGAGAACACAGAGAGAGTGTGAGATAGAGAGAGTAAGTGAGCGTGTGTGAGATAGAGAGAGTAAGTGAGTGTGTGTGACATAGAGAGAGTGAGTGTGTGTGAGAGTGATTGAGTTAGAGACAAGAAGAGAGAAAGGAGACCATTTAGAAAACACTTACAGAGGTTCATTGTCTTTTTTGTGTGTTCATATCCAAACTGCCTCTATCTTCACCCTTTCCCTTTCCCTTTCTCCCTCCCTCTCTTCCTTATTATCCCATACACACTCTTTCAATCTCCTGTACCATAACGCTCTCTCGCTCTCTCTTCCTCTGCCTCCCACAATATCACTCTCAAACGAACGCTTTCTCTTTCTCCCTTTTTCTTTTCCTTCCTGTTCTGCCTTCCTCACTCAGAACCTCCCATCTCGACACAGCGTCCTTCCCTCTGCTCAATCAGCACCCTTCCTTCTGCAGAGAGGCAGAGAGTCTTCTAACGTTTCACTTCTTGTATTGAGGTTCTTCAGCTCTTGTTCTTGTGGAGGTCTTAGCCATGGCTTCTAGTTAACGTTACTTCTAAGACAGAACCCCCCGTATTCCCAGGTTTACCATATAAGAGAGCGAGAGAGACAGAGAGAGGAGAGAGTGCAGCAATATTTAAGATTTAAGACAGTGTTACTTTAGGGAAAAGTTCATATGGACTCTTTCTTGAGAAGAAAAAAAAAAAACGGCTGAGAATCAACTGAACTGAACTGGTGTCCATTTCAAGTATTTGTTTTAAAGCACTTATTGAGAATAGCTTCTAATATGGCACAGTAGCAATAATAAGGTCTTAGTTTGACGTGAGTGTCTACCACTGTTTTGGTCAAAACGTGTAAAGCGTCTATGAGTATGACCCACTGTGTGCAGCATTCCTCCCCTGGTGGGGTCACACTCCATCCTTTTTGTCTCCCCACCCTCCCAAATACTGTGACACACATGACATCACATGACTTGTCTTCCGCTAACGTTATCATGGTAACACCAACATGTTTTGAACGGTGCTTAGAAGCTCAACTTATTTATGGATGTAGGAGTAATCCGATTAAGTCATGTCACTGTCAGTCACCGTCAGTCACTGTCTCAAGGAAATCAACACCCAGCCCGAGTGAGTCTCGATCCTCACACACCTGACACTTTCAACGATGGCTGCCAATTTCATTTCAAACCAGACAATTTCCATGTTTATAAATTAAATTACATCCAGGTTTCCCCTAGTAGCAGTCTGAAGAAAGTCCGTTTTGGGTTGCGGCTAAAGTCTGGCTTGTGACAATAAATATGTTTTTTTTATTTTTTTTTATCACATTTTATTGGTCACATACACATATTTCACATGAAAATTCAAGGCTTTCATTTAGGTTCAGAATTCAAAAAAGTATGTCCATATTTGAGGACCAGTCTTTCCGAGCATGTAGCAGAATTAAAGGCCCATTCCGTAATTTACGGCTGTGAGTATCACATCTGGCCGTGATTGGGAGTCCCATAGGGTGGCGTACAATTGGCCCGGCATCGTCTGGGTTTGGCCGGGGTAGGCCGTCATTATAAATAAGAATATGTTCTTTAACTGACTTACCTAGTTAAATAAAGGTTCAATTAAAAATACTAAAAATCACAGACTCAGCCTTTAAAGTGTGACCTGTGACAGGCCTGGAGAAACCCTGCTTTTTTAACGGATTATAGAGCAGGTTGCCAGAGGTTGCCAGAGGTTGCCAGAGGCATAGGGAGAACAGAGGCATGTTGTATGTCACACTAGTCTGTGGGTTTGCGGTGTCTGACAACCTGTTAAACACGTAGAGTTGCGTTCAGCATTCACCAGCCACATAACCTAATCATAGACACCTAGGCTGCGGGCGAATATTTGTTTGGATGGGATTCAACTATTAATAATGATACATACAGTACGTGTGGGAAACGGTGTGTTACTCTGATCCTTCTTCATGTCAAAATAGAGCCTTTGAATCGAAAAATTCTATCTCCACACACCTGAAGGGCACTTTCCCTAGTTATCTGGCCTTCTATGCCAGCCAGCTTTCTAGCCTCTCCTACTATTCTCTCATACTCACAAAGGCCTATAAGACCACCAGAATTAGTTTCCTTCCAGAATCACTGTTTATTTCTGGGCTTTTCCTTCTCCTTCATCCTCTCCATTGCACACCAATGGGACAAACGCGCCAGGACTTGTTTCGTTAGCTGGTCGACTAGCTGCCAGCCATTCAGTTAGTCAGATGGCTCAGGCTAGATTGTGCTTTCCCTTACAAGAGAAACAAAGCATTTAAATTGAACTTCTAACTATCCTTTGATGCTTTTCATTGTCTTTGGAGAGAGAATGATAGCAATTAGGTCTCTGCCCAACACCAATCAAATACACATTTCATTTTAGCGCTTTCTTAGCAGTGAAAGAAAGGTTTATTGGCCTGAGGTTACTTGGCTACCATGGCTGGAGAATCCCATTGTGTCCAGTTCCATCGGGACCCCTAACCTCTGACTCCTTGACCTTAGCTTCATCCACTATCTATTGTCTGCAGGTTGCCCCTGACAACCTTCGAAGTCCAAAGAATGACTCTGTGGCTTTTTATGTTTTCGTCCACCTGTCGGGGTGTAAGTTTATAGCTGCATCAGTGTTATTGTCATTGCTCATGTTGTTCTGTTCAGTCAAGCCATGGGAATGTCACAATTCTATTGCATCAATGTGCCAAGACATGTCCTCAGTTATTGTGCCAAATTCTAACACAGATCGGATTGGATAGTGATTCCCAACTAGATGTTGTGGAGCTAAGAAAGCTATACTATATATGCTGCAGCATTACTGTAGTACATTTGTATTCAAGTCTATGTTGATACTGAGGTTTGTGTTTGAATCTGTTACCATATTAGCCAGAATTCTCTGCTTTGAGGATTAATTTGAAGCTAGTCTGAACAGGATTATTTGTTCATAAACCCGAAAAAAAATTATAAGTGGTTCTAATAAACTCACTCTTAATTAAGAAAACAGTTTGGTTTACGATCGGACTTGACCAAGCACACCCTGGAACGGAGTTTGCTGATTTCCAGACAGAAGAGAACAATGAGGCATCTACCATTGACCTACATTGGAGAACTGCTGCCTGCCATGAGAAATCAATGAATGATGTCATAGGAAATAGACAGAATCGCAAGTTTACACCATGGCTTCAATACTTTATTCTTTTCAAACCAACCACAATATTACAAAATATTAAGTGCCGCATGTCAAACAAAGACAGTTGCTTTTTTACAAATCGTCAGTATTAAAAACATTAATGATTTCAGGGAAAAAAATTATAAATACAAATTAAATTCTGTACAGTTACAAAAAATGATGCACAATAAAACATTTTAAATAAACAATTTTTGTATTCAAATTGTCTACAAATCTACAACTTTAAAAAACACCCATTTCCCAACCTTCCACACACACACACAAACAAACCACACGCACACAAAATATTCAAGTTTGTTAGGACAGGACAATTGACTTTACCCGCATTGGGGAAGAGGCAGAAAACGCACCAACACGGAAATCATGCTCAAAGACGTCTTGAGATGGGTTTTGTTCAGTTTGGTGCGAACACAGCCCAGTCTAAAAGACAGAGGGAGAAATTTGACCATGGCGTGTAATTTCGGCTCTGTCTCCCAGGTTTAAACTACCACACACGTGGGGCCAAGCCTTCATACATTTTTTGCTCTTTGTTCCCTATTATGGGTGCATGGCGAGCGTTCAACAACACACAAACCACCATTTAATCAAAGACTTCATCTCGTTTCAAAAGAAGTGGGAAATTAAAATTGCCCTCTAGTTAATTTTAATTACTGCCTAAATCAAAACACCCAGATGTTGTTGCGTATTATCATCCTTACTAGATTATTTCCTTGGAAATATAAGGTCATTTGTTACTACAAATTCTAGATACTACAAAACACCGATCAAATGCATCTTGATAGAGAAGCTTCACGATGTGAAACCCAGCTGCCAATTCCCAAGAGCAAAGCATGATACTCTAGTCAGTCACATATCGACTAGGGATCACCACGCAGATGGATAATATCAGTCACCAAAAAGACCCTGGCTACGTCCCAAATCGCACACTATCCCCTATGACCTCTGGTCAAAAGCAGTGCGCTATATAGGGAACAATTTGGAATGCAGCTTCTGCGTCTTTGGCTATGGGTCCAGAACTGCTTCTAACGAACCTCTATGACAGGGGTGTCAAACTCATTTTACAGAGGGCCGAGTGTCTGTTGGTTTGAGTTATTTCCTTCCAATTTGTGTCCAATTAAGACCTAGGTGAGGGGAGTTCCGAACTAATTAATGACCTTAATTCGTCAATCAAGTACAAGGGAGGAGCAAAACCTGCAGATACGCCATGGAATGACTTTGACACCTGTGCTCTATGATTAGATGTGGAGACAGAATACTTCACCACCTGACCTTCCATAAAGCTTGAGGCTCGATGTAGTGACCAGGTCAGGTCCCCAATATAAACAGATGTCTTGGGAACACCCGACAACTACACCCTACCCGTACTCCTACACCTCGTTGAAACGTCACATTAAGTTAGCGCTACAGACTCCATGTTTGTTACCTGGGTCGTGATCAGTAGGGCACAATATTTCAAATGAGTTTTGCAGCGGACAAAGGAAAACTGTGTTCTTATTGGAGACGTTCAGTAGTACCTCCCCGTTTCACTTCGGTTTTAAAACATACACCGAGTGATTCAACCTTCTGAAGCTGGCAAGTTACAGCTGACATAATACAATGCTGCCCCCTAATGGCCAAAGATACGCACTATAAACATTTAGACTTTTGAAGTCACAAAGAAATCCTGAGAGTTATTAATATAACACCCCCAACCCAAAATGCCCGAGTTTATTTTTTTGCTGATCATCAGATATGCATTAAAAAAAAATGTGCTGTGTCTATATTTTCAAACAGCACATAGCATTTTCACACAGCATAGAAACGAGACGGACACAAACTGTCCACTATACAAATACACAAACCACAATGCTGAGAGCTTCATAAGCTGGACACACACAGCGCACACAAACACACAGACCAGTGTCAATCCAGGCACTACCCTAAATCCAAACCCAAAAAGTATACACATGTATATACAAATGAACAGACACAAGGGGCCCATTTTAGACAAATCATTAACGTGGTACAGACACGGCTAAAGCAAAGGTTGATGGCTTCATAGTGTAACATTTCCCCTCACCCCATACCTCTACTCCTTCTTGAATAGGGACAGGAGTTTTCCCTTGACCAGTTATAGCCTATATTATATATACTCTGAGCCCTAGTTATTATAACTAGGGCTCAGAGTTGCTTCAGGTCAAGTAACGTGGTCGTAACTAGGCTATAATCCCATCCGCTCTCTCCCTCCCTCAGCTCTGGAGCAGGTCTCCCAGGTCGTAGGTGTCGAAGAAGTCGGACACGCCCTCGCCATCCTCCAGCCCCCAGAGGTAGTCGTCGTGGTGCGGAGAGAAGCTGACGAAGGGGGCGTTGGGGTCGGGGGTGAACCCGGGGCCCGGGAGCTGGTCCTCTGTCATCTGGAGCAAGCTGGGGGGCAGGCCCAGGAGGCCCTCTACGTCCAGGAGGGTGGTGGTGTTGGTGGTGGAGGTGTTGGGGAGGGATACTGACGCAGGTCTGGAGAGTTCAGCTATAGGGAGGGCGGAGAGGGAGCGAGGATGTGTTAGCGACTGGACACCCCCTTTGCGACACACGGGACTGTTTAGAGGAGGGCGCAACGGTACAGAACGTTCAGATGGAACGGTATTGTGTAGAACAGCTCCGACTGTCTGTCATGTACAATTGGAAATCGTATCAGGTCTATTCATTCTATTGCTATCTGCAACGTTCAGGACTTTTCACATCACTGAATAGACCTCAGCTGTATCAGACAAGACAGGCCCCCCCCAGGTCAGCTTACCTTCCATGGGCTCCTGCTTGACGTCGGTGTATTGGGGCTCCTGTTTGATAGTGGTGTACTGTGGTGGTGCCATGGCGAGGGAGGGGGTGGCAGTGTGACCCAGGGGGTGATGAGGGGAGTCTTTCCTGGGGGTGGTGGTGTTCTTGACGGGGCTGGCATCCTCCAGGCCCTCCTCGGGACAGAGGTACACCTCGATGGGGCCGTTCTTACTCTTCAGGTAGATCTGTTGGGATCCCTGTGGGTACAGGACAACAGGGAGATGTAGCAATGATGCACCACGGGAAGTGAGGGATAGTGAGCAGGATTGGTAATTGAATGGGCTCGGTTTCAAAATGTCAGAAGGGTAAAGTGTCTTTTTGTTATACAAGAGGATTGGCTTATTAAGAAAGTGTGTGGCATATCCTTGTAAGGAAGAGGTACAGGGACTGACGTTAAGGTCTGAAAGGCTCTCGCCCATTGGGCAGGTCAGGAGTTTTTGGGGTTATGATGACCTGCCCGGAAATGTAAAGACGACTGGAATTCTTTGTCATTTGGTTGTTATCACTAATTAAAAATCACTTGTCCAATGGGGCAACCACAGAGCAGGCCCAACGTGCACACTCATGTCACTTGCACCAAGTAATAGGGGCGGCAGGTAGCCTAGTGGTTAGAGCGTTGGGCCACTGTTCCCCGGTAGGCCGTCAACCTTAAAGGTTGCTGGATCGAATCCCTGAGCTGACAAGGTAAAAATATGTCGTTCTGCCCCTGAACAAGGCAGTTAACAGCCTACTGGGGAATAGTGGGTTACTGTAAGTAAGAATTTGTTCTTCTTGGACTTGCCTAGTTAAATAAAGGTTACACATAGGGCAATCCTTGGAACAGTCGCTGTGGCTTTTTTCACGTCTACTTCAGCTGTATTGTGCCACTGTTCAGTTGGCAGAAAACATTTTTCAAACGGTCAGGTACTAACTGAACTTTTCCAGTAAGAAAAGCAATTGCTGTTGTCTGTTGCAAAATGTTTTGCTACAGTGTGCCCAAATGAACACTACCCAGCTCTCTATCTATGACTAGATGACCACTCACCCCCGAGGACTCAGGCACCTCCAGCTTGGTTTCTGATGGGGCCTTGACGGCGATGACCGTCTGGTCCTGCAGGCTGGTTATAGACCTGATGTCCTGGTAGGTGACGTAACCTAGTTGTCCCTGGTTGTCCCCGTGTTCGGTCAACTCCTTGAGCTGGGTGCTGCTGGACGTGATCAGGTCTTCCAGGGCCTTCTCGGCCCTCTCCAGCTCTCCCAGCTCCTTCCTCAGGGCGCACGACTTCTCCCCGCTGCTGGCCGAGCCCTCGAACACGCCACCCACCCTAATAAAATGATTTTTATTTTTATGATGAGCCACTACAGAGTACATACATTGTACATCATGGTATAGATAGATCACGGTCAGGTGAAGTTGGAACTTTCAACACTTTAAGAAACGATTGTCTTTCGATTACAGAGCAAGGTGGACCTATCAATATATCACCAAGGAGTAGAGGCTAAGGAGTTGAAAATGGAATTGGGCCCACCTACAGCCGAAGAATGAGAAGTTACTTATCCTAAGTGTTGACTTGTCCTAAATGTACTTGTCCTAAGTGTCCTACTCACATCCACTGGATGTTGTTCTTGGACTTCTTGCGGATCAGCTGCACGCCCTCCAGCACGTTGGTGATGTCATAGATGCGTCTCTTCTGCACCTCGAGGACCTCGGTGGCCCAGTTGAGGTCCAGCACGCCGTCAGGTGACTCGCTCAGCAGGCCGACAAACTTCTTGGTCAGCAGACCCAGGGAGGTGTCGTAGCGCGTCCGCTCGCCGGGGGACTTGGGCGCTGAGGGTCATAGGTCATACAGGAGATGAGGTAAGAGAGTGGATTTGTGTACGGTGGACTATACATATGTGAACTCAATATTATGGATTGGGAAAAGATCTACATGTAGCTTGTGTGTTTGAGTATAAAGAATGTATGGGTGATTATGTTGTCTCGCTTTATGCAACCCGTCACTTATTTGGTAATGAAGACAGTAGGGGGCAGTCTTTTTTCACTGATGCAGACACTCACTTTTGGGACTAGGGATTCTGGCTGTGGCCACACTCCCCTTTTCTTTGGGAGTCCTGAAGTCTGGGAGGTAGAGGGGGTCCTCCAGGTCCAGCTTCCTCTTGGCCTATGGGGGGGGGGAGGCACAAAGAAGAGGAAAAAAGGGGTTAAAGACAGCTTGAGAAGGAGTATGTGTCCCAATAATATCTCCTTTCTCCTGAAGCTGGCACTCGTTCACTACACCCCACACATGTCAAATCACTGGATGGACAACATAGGAGGCATGGGCTAGAGAGTTTTGCACTATATATCTCCAACCAATAATTTCCTTTCAAAAAGGGGAGTGAACAAGTGCACACTGTGAGAAAGGACGGATTATTAGGATGCAGGGAGTCTATTGGAACCATTCCCAAGTTTGAATGCTTAACAAGTCCACTTGACATGTAACTATGTCCTATAGAGCTGTAGATCATGAGGATAGGATGGTCGCAGGCCATAGAATAGAGCCCAGCCCATCCACTGTGGTGTGAGATCTGTGCTGCCAGTATGCTAATGCTAATTGTGGCTGTTGAAAAGCGACAAGTCGTAATTGTGGTGGTGGTCTCAAGAACTGTGACAAAGGCCATAACATTCTCAAGCACTTCTAATGGGGGGAGTGTGTGTGTGTGTGTGTGTGTGTGTGTGTGTGTGGGACCGCCCCACTGCCCGCCAAACGCCACTCACTGACCACATCCCCCTGTTTCTTCTCCTCCTCCTTTTCCCCCCCATGACGCCCTCACTCCTCCTTTCCCCCCCATGACCCCCTCACTCCTCCTTTCCCCCCCCATGACCCCCTCACTCCTCCTTTCCCCCCCATGACCCCCTCACTCCTCCTTTCCCCCCCCCATGACCCCCTCACTCCTCCTTTCCCCCCCCCCATGACCCCCTCACTCCTCCTTTTCCCCCCCCCATGACCCCCTCACTCCTCCTTTTCCCCCCCCATGACCCCCTCACTCCTCCTTTCCCCCCCCCATGACCCCCTCACTCCTCCTTTCCCCCCCCCATGACCCCCTCACTCCTCCTTTTCCCCCCCATGACCCCCTCACTCCTCCTTTTCCCCCCCATGACCCCCTCACTCCTCCTTTCCCCCCCCCCCCCATGACCCCCTCACTCCTCCTTTCCCCCCCCATGACCCCCTCACTCCTCCTTTTCCCCCCCATGACCCCCTCACTCCTCCTTTCCCCCCCCATGACCCCCTCACTCCTCCTTTTCCCCCCCATGACCCCCTCACTCCTCCTTTCCCCCCCCATGACCCCCTCACTCCTCCTTTTCCCCCCCATGACCCCCTCACTCCTCCTTTCCCCCCCCATGACCCCCTCACTCCTCCTTTTCCCCCCCCATGACCCCCTCACTCCTCCTTTCCCCCCCATGACTCCCTCACTCCTCCTTTTCCCCCCATGACCCCCTCACTCCTCCTTTTGTACTCTTTTCTTTAAAGAACACACAGGCTACATTCCCAACCATCACATCTGACACTCCTTACACGAGGCCTCAATCAGTAGGTGACCTGACCAAGACACACACACATAAATAAGACCACCTATACACACCTCCGATTTTGCATCACACGTATTCACCACTATGCTAAGGTCATTTTAACTGACTGCTATTATCTCACAGAACAAAATGTATAAGATCAAGTCCACTTGACATGTAACTATGTCCTATAGAGCTGTAGATCATGAGGATAGGATGGTCGCAGGCCATAGAATAGAGCCCAGCCCATCCACTGTGGTGTGAGATCTGTGCTGCCAGTATGCTAATGCTAATTGTGGCTGTTGAAAAGCGACAAGTCGTAATTGTGGTGGTGGTCTCAAGAACTGTGACAAAGGCCATAACATTCTCAAGCACTTCTAATGGGGGGAGTGTGTGTGTGTGGGACCGCCCCACTGCCCGCCAAACGCCACTCACTGACCACATCCCCCTGTTTCTTCTCCTCCTCCTCCTCCTCCTTTCCCCCCCCATGACCCCCTCACTCCTCCTTTTACCCCCTCACTCCTCCTTTTCCCCCCCATGACCCCCCCCACTCCTCCTTTCCCCCCCATGACCCCCTCACTCCTCCTTTTCCCCCCCATGACCCCCTCACTCCTCCTTTTCCCCCCCATGACCCCCTCACTCCTCCTTTTCCCCCCCATGACCCCCTCACTCCTCCTTTTCCCCCCCATGACCCCCTCACTCCTCCTTTTCCCCCCCATGACCCCCTCACTCCTCCTTTCCCCCCCCCCCATGACCCCCTCACTCCTCCTTTTGTCCTCTTTTCTTTAAAGAACACACAGGCAGACTGCCACATTCCCAACTATCACATCTGACACTCCTTACACGAGGCCTCAATCAGTAGGTGACCAGACCAAGACACACACACATAAATAAGACCACCTATACACACCTCCGATTTTGCATCACACGTATTCACCACTATGCTAAGGTCATTTTAACTGACTGCTATTATCTCACAGAACAAAATGTATAAGATCTCCGAAGCCTGCGTTTACCTCAAACCTTATTTTCAGGGATGGCTGGACAAACCAGAGGTCCCTTAATTCCAGGTTTTAGAACTACAAGTTGGCGAGCTCTATTAGACAATTCTGTGCGGATCTGATCCCACCTCCCATTTTAACCTTGCAACCTCAGTGGGAATGATACCTGCCAATCAACATTGTCCCTCAAGCTTGGTTGTGGCTAACTCCCGTTGTTGTACAGACTAGTATGACAAGCAAGCGATTGTGATAATGTAATTTATACCATGGAAAAGGTATAACCTACTTACAGTATATGTTTGCATCAAATGACCTTCTCCTTTAAAAAGTCGTGTAATGATTATTAGTGCTGAGCGATTAACGGAAATGTAGGATATTTTTTGGTTTTTAAACAACTAATTGACTGACATTGGTTCAATTATTTTGAATTCCATTTCATTCAGTATTTTTCTGTGAGCTCAATGCACACATTGCGCCGGTTCTGCAGACAGATCAAGCCTGAACTGTGCGATGTAGTAGGAAGCTGTTGTTTCCAACCGACCAATATTCCGCATAGTTTAGCGCAGAAAACGTGGTAATTACTACAATTACCATAATCCATTGCGCACCTACCGTTCTGTGTTTTTTGTTGTTGGAATATGCCTGCTATCTAAAAAGAGACAGAAGAATTCCGATAGAGAGCAGTTGCTTCTCGAGGAATCTCTACCTGAAAAAAAACACGATCTAAGTGATAGATAGGTGGTTGATAGAAGTCATAAAAGTATTCCATTTTTACTTTTATTTTTTTATTGTGATTTTGTCAGACAGCATTAGGCAGCAGCTCTACAAAAAATTAAGGTCAAGTAATGTGAATAAATGATGGTTATTAACTGATAATCAGTAATGGGCAGTGACTACCACCGTGTGACTTTTATTAGGCCCAATTGTTTTATTCGGTGTTGTTACAGCATTCAACCCACATAATGCGCGGTGCATTTAATGTAATTTTTTAAAAATAGAAACCGAAATCAGAGACTATTTTCTTATACTCGAACCGAAACTGAACCAAGCTCAAAAAAGACTAATCGCTCAGCACCAATGAGTATATATATATATATATATATATATATATATATATATATATATATATATATATATATATATATATATATAAGCCTTACTATAATTTGTCTTACAAAATACATCAGTGACACCATTTAGGAGATTCAGGTTGTGAGCATGGTGCTTCTGATCAGGTTGACAATGGTCTTCTAATGCATGTCTGGTTACAGTAACATCTTTAACGCACATCATTTCCCGCTTGCTTCCAGAGAAGCGTAGGCCATTGAAAGAGAGAAATTAAAACTACAACCGAAGTCTAACAGGTCTAACGTTCAAACGTTTTCTAACTTAGGATGTATGGATTTGATCTAGGTATTTTCACTGTTGAACAAGCGTGTATCACCTGCACTAAAATATGTCATGGTTAGAATGTAAGGATTCTGTGCCTTTCTGCTGCTGGAAGAGGACTGCAGATGGTTTATTATGGTTTATTATTGTTAGACACGCCGAGTCCAAAATGGGAGGTTTAAAAAAATAATGAGGTCGTTTTCAATCCTCCGGAACGCATCTTTAATAGGACTTCAGAACACCCCCATACTGCAGCAATGGTATGCCCCCACTCCATTCCAACACACTAAATTAGGACCAGATTATAATGTGCTCAGTGGCAGTGGAGGGGAACCAAGCAGAACATTGAACATCTGCCCTGGGGTACCGCATGTACTGCTGGTTGAAAACCGAGAGGGAAGTGGTGTTACCCCCCCACAGATGTGCGTGTGTGTGTGTGTGTACACACAACTCCATAACCCCATAAATCTCGTTTTACAAACCGCACAACCACACACGCCAGATCACAGTTGGAGAGAGGGCATGTCAAATGAGACTATGCTCTGCTTCAGTGTGGCTACAGACACAACCCAGCATGTGCCACGAAGGCCACATGTCCACAAGCTACAAATCAAACCATGGTATAAACTATGTGACGCATGTCATGATCTGACGCTGCAATAGGCCTTATGTACTAAGTAAGGTCATTACAGTACAACTAGACACACAGACTACAGGGTAGAATTAAACAAATGTGTAGTTTTAACTTTCACCTATGGTTTTAACTGCACTGGTTCTCTTTTTTTCTAACCATGAATAGGTTCGAATCCAGGCTGTATCACATCTGGCTGTGATTGGGAGTCCCATAGGGCGGCGCACAATTGGCCCAGCGTCGTCCGGGTTTGGCCAGGGTGGGCAGTCATTGTAAATAAGAATTTGTTCTTAACTGACTTGCCTGGTAAAAAATAAAATAAAATAAATAAATAAAAAATGGTCTGGAAAAACTCCTATCTCTTAGTAAAACCCATACTTTACTACAGTAGATCTGAGAGGAGATTTGAGAATGTGAGCAGCATGTGGCTTTGAATTGAACCATGAGAGAGAGAGGGACAAAGGATGACATTGTCCCTCTGTCCTCCACCACATGTCCACCTGTCTGTCAGTGACATATGGCACAGCCACACACAGCAGGTGGCAGGGAAAGACAACAAGAGGACCTGTCTAACCCTTCTAGCACACACACACACGTTCATTTCAGGGGCTACTATATATTGCTATTACTAGGCCTAGGCTAGATTATAGTCAAATTACTCTACTTGTCTTTCACACACAATCGCATCTGTTAAGATTTTCATTAGTAGTCTATCAGTAAGCCTGCTACTTATGGTAAATACAAAACAATACATTCGTAATAATGATCAATTTATTGTCTAGTAGTGGGCTTGTTTGTTCCCCTCTAACTTGTTCAACCTGTATTAAGACATGATTTCTCCTTTTGACCAATAAAGAGGAAGGAAATGGCCAAGTGGCGGAGCGATTGAGTAAAAGATAGCACCAATCCCACTCTTACACTCTTTTCAGACCACCTCATGGATTAAACATGTGACCCCCTGTGTCATCTTCTGGAGACTGGTCTAAATGCAACCGGTCAATTAAATCCCAGAGAAGATGACATGTGGTGGTTAAAATGGCCGCCTTGCATTGTATCTAACTCGAATGGGCCTCCCCTTGAACATTTCACCACAGTTTTGCCCTGCAGCGGCCCGGCTTAGGCCTGTGAGTTTGTGTTTGTCGTGAGGTTTTGAATGGGGAGTCAGCGCTTTGCCTTTTGGCGTGGGAAAATGCAAGGCCTATGTCAGCTAGCGTACCACAGGCGAGGGGGGGGAAGGAAAAAAATAAAAAAAATCACTCAACCACCAAATGCTAACACAAAGTTATGTAAAGAGAGACACAGAACATAACGAGTCACACACACACACACACACAAGCAATAAATTAAGCTAAAAGAATGTCATGTTCAAACATAGTGAGTTAACAGCTAACTACAGCAATTGTCAACACATTAGCAGGCCATTGCTGGCGATCTACTTTAAGTACATTTACATGGTCCCGTGTGGCTCAGTTGGTAGAGCATGGTTTTACAAGGGTTGTGGGTTCGATTCCCACAGGGGACTAGTGTGAGAAATATGTATGAAAATGTATTTACTTACATTGACAAGAGTGTCTGCCAAATGACATAAATGTATTTCAATACACCGAGTCCCTCCTTCACAATCCATTCTTTATCTCCATGACCCATTGCGTCATAATGTCTCAACCCACAGCCGTTATTGCCTCATTCTAAGACAGTGACTAAGCGTCTTCACCCTAAACGTGCATGTAAGTTCAGCTGTCCTTCCACGCCTCTAACTCACGCCATTTCAACAGATATGACTGGATTTTCCTCCAGAGGCATTTCACAAATCTGTGTCACATGAACCAAATGGTTTCAACAGACTCACTTCTAGCTACTGGTGTGTGTGTGCGCGTGTAAACCTTCTCTCTCTCTTCAAACGCCGGTTCAGTTACGTAGAACCTAACTGCCAAGACAAGGACAAGTTTCAATATGTGTGACAAAAAGACCCGTTCAACACCAAGCTAGCCTACGTCCCTCACACATAAAAAAGACGGCCCCATTCCCCATGCTACTGGGGAATGGAGCAGGCCAAAAAGCCAAAAGAGAGCTTTTGGCTGGAGTGTAAACAAGGGGCAAAGTGGGCACTCACACCCCAGCACCCTGAGCCCTAGCCTGAATAGAGGCTGACCATGGGGTCCCAGAGAGGGGTGAGGGCATAGGCAATGATGACATGAGGTAGTGATGTGTGGAGGTGAGAGAGATCAGGGGGTAGCTAGCACGTCACCGAAACCTACAGCACTTTATTTTTTACATTGTAGAATAATAGTGAAGACATCAAAACTAGGAAATAACACATGGAATCATGTAGTAACCAAAAAAGTGCTAAACAAATTTAAATAGATTTTATATTTGAGAATCTACAGTAGCCACCCAAAGAGTAGCCACCCTTTGCCTTGATGACAGCTTTGCACACGCTTGGCATTCTCTCAACCAGCTTCATGAGGTAGTCACCAGGAATGCATTTCAAATAACAGGTGTGCCTTGTTAAAAGTTACTTTGTGAAATTTCTTTCCTTCGTTTTTAAATATTTGTTTTTTATTTCACCTTTATTTAACCAGGTAGGGCAGTTGAGAACAAGTTCTCATTTACAACTGCGACCTGGCCAAGATAAAGCAAAGCAGTGCGACAAAAACAACACAGAGTTACACATGGGATAAACAAACGTACAGTCAAAAACACAATAGAAAATCTATGTACAGTGTGTGCAAATGTAGTAAGGTTAGGGAGGTAAGGCAATAAATAGTAGTGGCAAAATAATTACAGTTTAGCATTAACACTGGAGTGATGGATGTGCAGATGATGATGTGCAAGTAGATACTGGGGTGCAATAGAGCAACAAAAATAACAATATGGGGATGAGGTAGTTGGGTGTGCTATTTACAGATGGGCTGTGTACAGGTACAGTGATCGGTAAGCTGCTCTGACAGCTGATGCTTAAAGTTAGTGAGGGAGATATAAGTCTCCAGCTTCAGTGATTTTTGCAATTCGTTCCAGTCATTGGCAGCAGAGAACTGGAAGGAAAGGTGGCCAAAGGAGGTGTTGGCCAGCCAACGAGAGCATACAGGTTGCAGTGGTGGGTAGTATATGGGGCTTTGGTGACTAAACGGATGGCATGTTGATAGACTACATCCAATTTGCTGAGTAGAGTGTTGGGAGGCTATTTTGTAAATGACATCGCCGAAGTCAAGGATCGGTAGGATAGTCAGTTTTACGAGGGTATGTTTGGCAGTATGAGTGAAGGAGGCTTTGTGCTGCGAAATAGGAAGCCGATTCTAGATTTAATTTTGGATTGGAGATGCTTAATGTGAGTATGGAAGGAGAGTTTACAGTCTAACCAGACACCTAGGTATTTGTACCTGTCCACATATTCTAAGTCAGAACCGTCCAGAGTAGTGATGCTAGGCGGGCGGGCAGGTGCGGGCAGCAATCGGTTGAACAGCATGCATTTAGTTTTACTAGCATTTAAGAGCAGTTGGAGGCCACAAACAGAGTGTTGTATGGCATTGGTCCTATATCGACATAACCTGAAAGGCCGCTCAGCAAGGAAGAAGCCACTGCTCCAAAAACGCCATAAAAAGCCAGACTACGGTTTGCAACTGCACATGGGGACAAAGATTGTACTTTTTGGAGAAATGTCCTCTGGTCTGATGAAACAAAAATAGAACTGTTTGGCCATAATGACCATCGTTATGTTTGGAGGAAAAAGGGGGAGGCTTGCAAGCCAAAGAACACCATCACAACCGTGAAGCACGGGGGTGGCAGCATCATGTTGTGGGGGTGCTTTGCTGCAGGAGGGACTGGTGCACTTCACAAAATAGATGGCATCATGAAAAGGAAAATGATGTGGATATATTGAAGCAACATCTCAAGACATCAGTAAGGAAGTTAAAGCTTGTTTGCAAATGGATCTTCCAAATGGACAATGACCCCAAGCATACTTCCAAAGTTGTGGCAAAATGGCTTAAGGACAACAAAGTCAAGGTATTGGAGTGGCCATCACAAAGCCCTGACCTCAATCCTATAGAAAATTTGTGGGCAGAACTGAAAAAGCGGGTGCGAGCAAAGAGGCCTAGAAACCTGACTCAGTTACACCAGCTCTGTCAGGAGGAATGGGCCAAAATTCACCCAACTTATTGTGGGAAGGTTGTGAAAGGCTACCCGAAACGTTTGACCCAAGTAAAACAATTTAAAGGCAATGCTACCAAATACTAATTGAGTATGTAAATTTCTGACCCACTGGGAATGTGATGAAAGAAATAAAAGCTGAAATAAATCATTCTCTCTACTATTATTCTGACATTTCACATTCTTAAAATAAAGTAGTGATCCTGACTGAGTTGCTGCGTGGGGTGCAGAGCTGTTGGCCGGGGTAGGGGTAGCCAGGTGGAAAGCATGGCCAGCTGCAGAAAAATACTTATTGAAATTCTCGGTTATCGTAGATTTATCGGTGCTGACAGTATTTCCTAGCCTCAGTGCAGTGGGCAGCTGTGAGGAGGTGCTCTTATTCTCCATGGACTTTACGGTGTCTCAACTTTTTGGAATTAGTGCTACAGGTTGCAAATTTCTGTTTGAAAAAGCTAGCCTTAGCTTTCCTAACTGACTGTGTATATTGGATCCTGACTTCCCTAAAAAGTTGCATATTGCGTGGGCTGTTCGATGCTAATGCAGTACGCCACAGGATGTTTTTGTGCTGGTCAAGGGCAGTGAAGTCTGGAGTGAAACAAGGGCTATATCTGTTCTTAGTTCTACATTTCTTTTGAATTGGGCATGCTTAAGATGGTGAGGAAAGCACTTTTATTTTTTCAATTTAAAGTTTTATTAAGTTTTCAATCAACCAACCAAACACATTCCACATTCACAGATGTGACAGACTTAAAAAAAATAAAAAAATAAAAAATAATAATAAAAAAATTGTTATATATATACAGTGGGGAGAACAAGTATTTGATACACTGCCGATTTTGCAGGTTTTCCTACTTACAAAGCATGTAGAGGTCTGTAATTTTTATCAAAGGTACACTTCAACTATGAGAGACGGAATCTAAAACAAAAATCCAGAAAATCACATTGTATGATTTTTAAGTAATTCATTTGCATTTTATTGCATGACATAAGTATTTGATACATCAGAAAAGCAGAACTTAATATTTGGTACAGAAACCTTTGTTTGCAATTACAGAGATCATACGTTTCCTGTAGTTCTTGACTAGGTTTGCACACACTGCAGCAGGGATTTTGGCCCACTCCTCCCTACAGATCTTCTCCAGATCCTTCAGGTTTCGGGGCTGTCGCTGGGCAATACGGACTTTCAGCTCCCTCCAAAGATTTTCTATTGGGTTCAGGTCTGGAGACTGGCTAGGCCACTCCAGGACCTTGAGATGCTTCTTACGGAGCCACTCCTTAGTTGCCATGGCTGTGTGCTTCGTGTCGTTGTCATGCTGGAAGACCCAGCCACGACCCATCTTCAATGCTCTTACTGAGGGAAGGAGGTTGTTGGCCAAGATCTCGCGATACATGGCCCCATCCATCCTCCCCTCAATACGGTGCAGTCGTCCTGTCCCCTTTGCAGAAAAGCATCCCCAAAGAATGATGTTTCCACCTCCATGCTTCACGGTTGGGATGGTGTTCTTGGGGTTGTACTCATACTTCTTCTTCCTCCAAACACGGCGAGTGGAGTTAGACCAAAAAGCTCTATTTTTGTCTCATCAGACCACATGACCTTCTCCCATTCCTCCTCTGGATCATCCAGATGGTCATTGGCAAACTTCAGACGGGCCTGGACATGCACTGGCTTAAGCAGGGGGACCTTGCGTGCGCTGCAGGATTTTAATCCATGACGGCGTAGTGTGTTACTAATGGTTTTCTTTGAGACTGTGGTCCCAGCTCTCTTCAGGTCATTGACCAGGTCCTGCCGTGTAGTTCTGGGCTGATCCCTCACCTTCCTCATGATCATTGATGCCCCACGAGGTGAAATCTTGCATGGAGCCCCAGACCGAGGGTGATTGACCGTCATCTTGAACTTCTTCCATTTTCTAATAATTGCGCCAACAGTTGTTTCCTTCTCACCAAGCTGCTTGCCTATTGTCCTGTAGCCCATCCCAGCCTTGTGCAGGTCTACAATTTTATCCCTGATGTCCTTACACAGCTCTCTGGTCTTGGCCATTGTGGAGAGGTTGGAATCTGTTTGATTGAGTGTGTGGACAGGTGTCTTTTATACAGGTAACGAGTTCAAACAGGTGCAGTTAATACAGGTAATGAGTGGAGAACAGGAGGGCTTCTTAAAGAAAAACTAACAGGTCTGTGAGAGACGGAATTCTTACTGGTTGGTAGGTGATCAAATACTTATGTCATGCAATAAAATGCAAATTAATTATTTAAAAATCATACAAGGTGATTTTCTGGATTTTTGTTTTAGATTCCGTCTCTCATAGTTGAAGTGTACCTATGATAAAAATGACAGACCTCTACATGCTTTGTAAGTAGGAAAACCTGCAAAATCGGCAGTGTATCAAATACTTGTTCTCCCCACTGTACATATATACATACATACACACATACACACAAATAATAATTATAACAAAATTTAAAATATAGAACTTGCAGCAGCACTATCAAGGTTCTTATTAGCTATTTCCAGCCTTAGCTGAGATGACGAGCCAATGATTAGTTTTTAGATTTTACAGCACCTTACACAACACGCATCTGCTCACCTCCCCGATCCCCCCATTCACTCTGTCCAATTTGAGATATAGTGGAGTAGTGGAGACCAGAGTCTATCAAACTTGGGCTGTCTCTTGTGGAGGTCATAAGTGAGTTTTTCAAGAGGGAGAAAGTCAACAATCTGGTCAATCCACATTTTAAATGTAGGAGAGGTACTAGAGGCCCACAATAGAAGGATACATTTCTTAGCAAAGTATGTAATGGTCATGAGCAAATTTTCTCTGTCAGGATCAAGAACAAAGTCCTGCTGGGCATTAAGAAGATAGAGACACGGGGTCAAATCAAACTGTACATCTAGTATTTTCTGTGCAGCAGTATGTATAGATTGCCAAAATCTGGCAATCTCTCTACAGCTCCAAAATACATGCATATAGGTTCCACTTTCAGAGGTACATCTTTTACAGTTAGGAGAAATGTCTGTTTTCATTTTATGGAGTCTCAAGGGAGTGTAATAAAATTTGTACAAAAATTTGTAATTCGATTCTTTCATTTTTACATTAGTAGAGGAGCAGTATACCCTGTCGCAAACCTCCGCCCATAACTCATCACTGATAGTCAGACCAAGGTCCTTTTCCCAGATTATTTTCAAAGGAGTAAAGGAGGAGCCTCCTTTCTCAGAAAGGAGTCTATAGATATAGGATATTTTGCCTTTAATGGATTGTGCTGTGACAAGAAGGGTTTCAACTTCGTTCAACTGAGTTCTAAACCTCCTCTTGGAAGTAAATGAGGAGATGACATGTCTAATTTGAAGATATTTAAAAAAATGGGATCTTGGCACATTGAATTCACTGCAGAGCTCTTGAAAGGATTTCAGTGTAGTGGTCTTCTGATGAAATAGGTCTGAAAAGTTCCTGATTCCTAGAGTATGCCAAAGATTAAAGTTGGCATCCCTCAGGGCTTTTGGCAAGTCTGGGTTGCCTACTATAGGCGAGTGAGAGCATATTTGGGAGGAGATGCCCAGGTATTTCTTACAGTCCCTCCACGCTAGTAGGGTGCTGTAAATCACAAATGTTTTGGCTATGTTGCCCACTTCACTAAAGTTATTAATGAATATAGTTGAGCTTAGTGGCAATGAACCACAGGATTGGGCTTCTATCTGGATCCACGTTGACTCTTGTCTGTTTGTGATCCATGTTAGCATGTTGCGGATTTGGGCAGACCAGTAGTACAATTGAAGGGAGGGAAGGGCAAGACCGCCCTTAGATTCAGGTTTCGATAGAGTGGAGAGCTTGATCCTAGGTTTTTTATTGCCCCATATAAATTTGGTGATGCTTTGGTTAATTGTTTTGAAAAAGGAAGCTGGGAGATAGCATGGGAGCATCTGAAATAAATAGTTCAGTCTAGGGAGGATGTTCATACGGATTACATTAATTCTTCCTACTAAGCTAATTGGGAGGGAGATCCAGGTTTGGAGGTTGTTTTTGATTCGATCCAGGAGTGGAAGATAATTTTCCTTGAAAAGCCTATTCAGATCTGGTGTTATGAATATCCCAAGGTATTGAAACCCCTGTGTCTTCCATTGGAATGGGCATAGTGTCTTCATAGAACTTGTGAGTGTAATATTGAGAGGGCAGACAGTGGATTTGTTAAAATTAATCTTATAACCTGAAAACGTGCCATACTGAGCAATTGTGTCTAAAATGGGAGGAAGGGATTTCTCAGGGTTGGATATGTAGAGCAAGACATCATCCGCGTAAAGCGAAATCTTGTGTTGCAGGCCGCCTGCAGGAACACCAGGCGGCCTGCAGCACAAGATTTCGCTTTACGCGGATGATGTCTTGCTCCTTATCAACTCTGCCAGAGGCTCCGCCCCCAACAGGTAAGGAAAGCACTTTTAAAGAACAACCAGGCATTCTCTACTAACGGGATGAGGTCAATATGCTTCCAGGATACCCAGGCCAGGTCGATTAGAAAGGCCTGCTCGCTGAAGTGTTTTAGGGAGCGTTTGACAGTGATGAGGGGTGGTCGTTTGACTGCGGGCCCCTTTCGGACGCAGGCAATGAGGTAGTAAGCACTGAGATCCTG
This sequence comes from Salvelinus alpinus, assembly GCF_045679555.1. Taxonomy (NCBI): domain Eukaryota; kingdom Metazoa; phylum Chordata; class Actinopteri; order Salmoniformes; family Salmonidae; genus Salvelinus; species Salvelinus alpinus. Next base: position 70,510,645 of record NC_092094.1, read on the forward strand.
GTTGAAGACAGCAGAGGTGTATTTAGAGGGCAAGTTGGTCAGGATGATATCTATGAGGGTGCCCATGTTTACAGATTTAGGGTTGTACATGGTAGGTTCCTTGATAATTTGTGTGAGATTGAGGGCATCTAGTTTAGATTGTTGTATGGCCGGGGTGCTAAACATATCCCAGTTTAGGTCATCTAACAGTACGAACTCTGAAGATAGATGTGTTTGAGTCAATCATTTGTGACAAAGTAGGGGTGTAATACAGAAGATAGCCCTATTTGGTAAAAGAGCAAGTCCATATTATGGCAAGAACAGCTCAAATAAGCAAAGAGAAACAATAGCCCATCATTACTTTAAGACATGAAGGTCAGTCTATCTGGAAAATTTCAAGAACAAGAAAAGTTTCTTCAAGTGCAGTCACAAAAACCATCAAGCGCTATGATGAAACTGGCTCTCATGAGGACCGCCAAAGAAAAGGAAGATCCAGAGTTACCTCTGCTGTAGAGGATAAGTTCATTAGAGTTACCAGCCTCAGAAATTGCAGCTCAAATAAATGCTTTACAGAGTCAACTGTTCAGAAGAGACTGCATGAATCAGGCCTTCATGGTCAAATTGCTGCAAAGAAACCACTACTAAAGGACACCAATAAGAAGAGACTTGCTTGGGCAAAGAAACACAAGCAATAGACAGACCGGTGGAAATCTGTCCTTTGGTCTGATGAGTCCATATTTCCGATTTTTGGTTCTAACCGCCATGTTTTTGTGAGACGCAGAGTACGGATGATCTCCGCATGTGTAGTTCCCACCGTGAAGCATGGAGGAGGAGGTGTGGGGGTGCTTTACTGGGGATACTGTCAGTGATTTGTTTAGAATTCAAGGCACACTTAACCAGCATGGCTACCACAGCATTCTGCAAAGATACGCCATCTCATCTGGTTTGCGCTTAGTGAGACTACAATTTGTTTTTTAACATGACAATGACCCAACAAACACCTCCAGGCTGTGTAAGGGCTATTTGACCAAGAGGGAGAGTGACAGAGTGCTGCATCAGATGACCTGGCCTCCACAATTATTTTATTTATTTATTATTTCACCTTTATTTAACCAGGTAGGCCAGTTGAGAACAAGTTCTCATTTACAACTGCGACCTGGCCAAGATAAAGCAAAGCAGTGCTACAAAAAACAACAGAGTTACATGGGATAAACAGAAGTACAAACAAAAGTACAGTACAATCACCCGACCTCAACCCAATTGGGATGGTTTGGGATGAGTTGGACCGCAGAGTGAAGGAAAAGCAGCCAACAAGTGCTCAGCATATGTGGGAACTGCTTCAAGACTGTTAGAAAAGCATTACAGGTGAAGCTGGTTGAGAGAATGCCAAGAGTGTGCAAAGCTGTCATCAAGGCAAAGGGTGGCTACTTTGAAGATTTGTTTAACGCTTTTTTGGTTACTACATGATTCCATGTGTACTTTCATAGTTTTGATGTCTTCACTATATTCTACAATGTAGAAAATAGTAAAAATAAAGAAAAACCCTTGAATGAGTAGGTGTGTCCAAACTTTTGACTGGTACTGTATGTGTCAAACTGAAACCTGAGAGCACTCCTTGACCTTCTGTCTTGTTTTTCAACTCGGGAGTAAAACTCTTGTCAAACATTTACGAGTTAGTTGTAGTATCATCCGCACAGGAAACACAGTATTTCACAGCACGCCAATCACTCAAACATCATAGCAGCAACCACTATAAATATGACACAGGTTATCTATAATGAACTATTAACTCTCTAGATTTAGCTTCCACTTGAGTGTAGGAGTGCCCTAATACAATATCAAGGTGAATATGACTAGTATGATGTTGACGTTTGACCAGTTGTTAGTCTCTGCCAAGTTGTAAGTATCCATGACAACCTGTGAAGTGGTCCTGTATGGCTCAGTTGGTAGAACATGGTGCCTGCACTGCCAGGGTTGTGGATTCAATTCCCGGGGCCACCCATACATAAAATGTATGCAAGCGTGACTAAGTTGCTTTAGATAAAAGTGTCTGCAAAATGGCATATATTATATAAGTATCTGTGAGTGACCCATATTTGAGATCAATTCTACTCCCATTTTCCCCAATGAGAATGACTTCAGCAGGGAGAAGGATAACGGCTCGTTCACAGTGTAACCCAAAGTGTTTACGAGTAACAGGGCATGGCAAGAGGATGTCCTGCTCTACCACTTCTTCTCACACTATTATCATTACCAAGTTTCCAGGGCAAGTATAGCTGGGCCCCAGTTATAGGCTATAACTAGTTGTAACTTGTAATCTAGCAGTAACTAGTTTTATAACAAAATGTTCCTGGTCATTAAAAGCTCATGGTCCTAATCCTAAAAGCAGGATAGAGAGGGGCGATGAATACCCTGATCGCCTGACCTAGTGCCATGGTCAGACTTGGCCTAGAATAGGAAGTAGACATTAGGACAATGGTGAGTAATACACAATGGAAATTGCATTGGCCCAGACATGTGACGAGCCAAGTTAATGTCATTGTATTAGCGCAAAGCACAGGAGTAGTGTTCCCCTCAATATTTAGTCCTAAAGACAATATCAGCCTGGACGCACACACTGAACCCTGGGTGTGTGTGTTAATCAGCAACATGTCATTATCTCCCTTAAGACTACTCCTCTGTGTGTGTGTGTGTGTGTGTGTGTGTGTCATGTTTGAACATACAAATTGTGTCAGCTCCCAAGAAAAGTGAGTGGTTGTCCAGCTGTGACCTGTGACCTTTGTGGATGGACACAAACAGGTTGAGCCGGGTGTATATGACCTGGCTTGGTTGGTTAGTGACAGCTGGGGGCTATGGCTAAACAATGTGTTAAGCTAAATGGCATTTTTCAGCAAATTACTTGCATTGGCTGATTGGGCATTATGAAATGAGTTCCCTGTCCAGGAGGTGCATTTCCTCATTCATGTAAGGTTTAACTAACATACACGATAAAACCTATTCCCCCTCAGGAGACTGAAAAGATTTGGCATGGGTCCTCAGATCCTCAAAAGGTTTTACAGCTGCACCATCGAGAGCATCCTGACAGGTTGCATCAGTGTGGCAACTGCTCGGCCTCCGACTGCAAAGCACTACAGAGGGTAGGGCGTACGGCCCAGTACATCACCGGGGACAAGCTTCCTGCCATCCAGGCGGTGTCAGAGGAAGGCCATAAAAATTGTCAAAGACTCCAGCCACCCTAGTCATAGACTGTTCTCTCTGCTACCGCACGGCAATCGGTACTGGAGCTCTAAGTCTAGGTCCAAGAGGCTTCTAAACAGCTTCTACCCCCAAGCCATAAGACTCCTGAACAGGACTTTTGCATTGCCCCCTCCCCCCCTCCACTGCTGCTACTCTCTGTTATCTATGCATAGCCACTTTAATAACTCTACCTACATGTACATAATTACCTCAATTACCTGGATACAGGTTCCCCCGCACATTGACTCTGTACCAGTACTCCCTGTATATAGCCCCGCTATTGTTATTTACTGCTGCTCTTTAATTATTTGATATTCTTATCTCTTACTTTTTGAACCATACATTGACATGTAGAATGAGAAATCACCCTGTGCTTGACAGTTTTTAAATGTCAAGCACAACTCTGATGAATATTCATACCGGTGGAATGTAAGAATATTTTGCCCATAATTTGGCGTATTGTATAGTCAGTAACGTTAATTATCAAGTGGATAACAGTAATATCGATTGTTGGTAGTTTAAAAAAACATTTTTAAAAGTCTTACCGGGAGTCTGCCGGAGGGTCTGATGGGTTTAGCTTCAGGTCCATGGGGAGTTCCATAGAGGCAGTTCACCCTTTGTTCGGCCGCTGTCGTGTTGCAGATTTGGGTGAAGTATCCAGCCCGTACAGAGTTCATCGGTGAACTGCATAACCCGGTGCTGAAGAATTCTGTCTTCACTCCAGACAAAACTTTATTCTGTGAACACGACAGCCCTCCTACAGCACCTCGGCCAGACGCAGGAGAAACGCCTTTGGGCAGCCGCATCATTTTAGTAAATTTAAATAACGACTGTGTTCAAATCAAAATACGTTTAGCTACTAGCAAAACTCAAATATTCCAGAAAACTGTATTCACGACAGTGAATGAAAGGAGTTGGAGTCTTTCCGATACGAACTGGAAACGATGTCTCACAATTCGTAACTAGTTTGATAAAAGTCCGAAGAATTTCATAAAAATACTATTTAGTTATTGATGTGCAAAATGCATAAGTGAAATACCTAATCACCAGAGATATCCTTTGTTTGAGTATTTTCTGAAGTTAAACGACTTGCATTGCAACCGATATTATACTTGATGTGTCCAGTTGAGAGAAAACGTAGACGTTGCCTAGCTAGCTAATGATTTAATAGCTAAATAAATAAACAACAAGTATATTTGCAAGTCCAGAATGGGCAAACTTTGAAGTTTACGTCTTGAGAAGCAGAATCCTCCAGAAATACAAAGTTTAGGCGTATTCTTCAGATTTTCCGTAGAGAAGATACTGCCACGGTCCGGTTCTCTGTCCAGCTAAAAAGCTTAGCTCTTGATACAAGGGAATTGGAGTTCGGAAGAACTGCTTTTTTAGCGCCAAATTTCGTCCCGCGAAATTTGGATCTCCCGCGGTTAGAGCGCATCTTTGATTGGTCCAAAGCGACTTCGATTGTTACATTGCGCATATATTTGCATAAAACAGTTGGCGCGGGGCGTACCCAGCCTTAAAGGAATAGTATGTCTATGTGTGGTCATTTTAGGGACAAAGTAAGCCATTTCGAATCAAAAATGTTAAATAATAACATGCTTTTATAACCTACTGATAAGCAGTACGACATGAGGAGCAAATGCATCTAGATATTATTTTATTTCCTCTCTATAGAGTAAAGTACGATTATGTAGGCCTAGTCAACCCTGATGTTATTATAGACCCGCCTCATAATATCTCCTTGTAAGAAAAACTCATCTGAATCAAATCAGCCTTCCTTTTAGTAAACAGTGTATTTCATATCCTCAATAAAACAATCAAGTGAAGTTCTATGTGATAATCGAATGACATCTGCTTCTCACTAGTTCACCAAGAGAACAGGAATCATTCCTTGAAGACATGCCCCCCCCCCCCCCCCAAGCCTCCAGATATGACACAGGAATGCCCCTCTTATAATGCAAATTTCACATGAAGTCCTATTGCTAGTCTAGTCTGATCCCAGATCTTTGTTCTGTCTTGACAACTCCTATACTCATTGTCATGATAAACATGGCAAAGGCCATAGGAGTTGGCTATACAGCGCTCAATAAATACAGTGAGCCAAATGTGTTGAGAAATGGGCAACTCACATCGACGAGTTGATAATGGCCTTGGCGATGTGTCTGTATAATTAGCTAATTGTGCATACATCTAGCCTGCTGTAGTTGGCAGACACACTGCAGTGACTTTCCCATGCATGTGGTGACACTACTCCAGTGCATTTGGAAAGTATTCAGACAGATTGACTTTTTCTACATTTTGTTACATTACAGCTCATCAATTTACACACAATACCACACCATAATGAAAAAGCTAAAACAGGTTTTTATACATTTTTATAAAAAATGTAAATATTACATTTGCATAAGTTTTCAGACCCTTTACTCAGTACTTTGTTGAAGCACCTTTGGCAGCGATTACAGCCTTGAGTCTTCTTGGGTATGACGCTACAAGTTTGGCACACCTGTATTTGGACAGTTTCTCCCATTCTTCTCTGCAGATTTTCTCAAGCTCTATCAGGTTGGATGGGGAACGTCGCTGCACAGATATTTTCAGGTTTCTCCAGAGATCGGGTTCAAGTCCGGGGTCTAGTTGGGCCACTCAAGGACATTCAGAGACTTGTCCCGAAGCCACGCCTGCGTTGTCTTGGCTGTGTGCTTAGAGTCCTTGTCCTGTTGGAAGGGAAACCTTCACCCCAGTCTGAGGCCCTGAGCGCTCTGGAGCAGGTTTTCATCAAGGTTCTCTCTGTACTTTGCTCCGTTCATCTTTCCCTCGATCCTGACTAGTCTCCCATTCCCTGCTGCTGAAAAACATCCCCACAGCATGATGCTGCCACCACCATGCTTCACTGTATGGATGGTGCCAGGTTTCTTTCAGATATGACGCTTGGCATTCAGGCCAAATCTTGGTTTAATCAGACCAGAGATTCTTGTTTCTCATCGTCTGAGAGTCCTTTAGGTGCCTTTTGGCAAACACCAAGCGGGCTTTCGTGTGCCTTTTACTGAGGAGTGGCTTCCGTCTGGCCACTCTACCATAAAGGCCTAATTTGGCGTGCTGCAGAGATGGTTGTCCTTCTGGAAGGTTCTCCCATCTCCACAGAGAAACTCTGGAGCTCTGTTAGAGTAACCATCAGGTTCTTGGTCAACTCCCTGACCAAGGCCCTTCTCCCCCGATTGCTCAGTTTGGCTCTAGGAGTAGTCTTGGTTGTTCCAAACTTCTTCCATTTAAGAATGATGGAGACCACTGTGTTCTTGGGGACCTTCAATGCTGCAAACATTTTTTGGTACCCTTCTGCAGATCTTATATAGAAGGTGTGTGTCTTTCCAAATCATGTCCAATCAATTGAATTTACCACAGGTGGACTCCAATCAAGTTGTAGAAACATCTCAAGGATGATCAATGGAAACAGGATGAACCTGAACTCAATTTCGAGTGTCATAGCAATGGGTCTGAGTACTTATATAAATAAGGTATTTCTGTTTTTTATTTTTAATACATTTGCAAACATTTCTAAAAACCTATTTTCACTTTGTCATTATGGGGTATTGTGTCTAGATTGATGTGGAGGGAAAACATGTATTTAATCAATTTTAGAATAAGGTTGTAACGTAACAAAATGTGTAAAAAGTCAAGGGGTCTGAATACTTTCCGAATGCACTGTATTCGGTTAGGCTATGTTGTAAACAGGAGCAAAACTACAGCCAAATGGTTCAAGAGGAAACTACTACATTATAAACAGCTGCAGGTCCTGTATTGAAATGTTACTCAGGGAGAAATCTTGCAGTGTGTGTGTGTGTGTGTGTGTGTGTGTGTGTGTGTGTGTGTGTGTGTGTGTGTGTGTGTGTGTGTGTGTGTGTGTGTGTGTGTGTGTGTGTCTGTGTCTCTGTGTCTCTGTGTGCATGCATGCTTGTGTTTGTGTGTGTGCCTGTGATCCAGTCAGCATGCTGGGTTGTTTGCGCCCTGCAAAGTGAGGGTCTGTTCATCTGTTTCTGTGTTTGCACCCATTTGCTTTTGGCCCTATAATAATAGTGTGAAATACCTCACAATATGGGGTCCAAATAAATAGACACAAACAGGTGCTGTCAAGCTCTATTATATGCAGTTGGCCTGATGAATTCCATAATGAAATGTGTTACAAAGCCAACAAAGCAGCAGGTATCTCATGTCTCTCAGGCTTATATCAATTCATGCTCAATTATATTACAAAAATGTATGTATAGCCCTGTGTTACATTTCCCCCCTGCTTGGTTTATCTAGCTGAAGCTAGTCGCATTCACTATTAGTATTTATGTCTCGTTCATTCACTAGCAGTGTTCATGTCTCATTCATTCACTAGCAGTGTGTATATCTGATAACACTTTTAGTTATCAGATAGTCTACAAGTCTACAGCAGACATCGACATGCCATGGAAATACAGTATCACCATCTTGTGGTTCCGTGAGGCATATTATATTTACACAGCAATAGCCCAAAGCATAAAGAGTGATACTATCTACAGACCTGTTTCAACACGTTTAAGCTAGTTTAATTGTATCTCATTTACTGAGCTTTTACACTTCTTCTCTTGTAGTTCTTCGGCATTCAAGTTCATGACTGAGTGTGGGCAGGGGAAGGGAGGGGATGACAGATGGTTAATGTGACTCGTTATTGTTTTCTTTGTACTCCTCTGTCAATATAAATCAAATCAAATCAAATTGTGATCACAATTTTTTTTTTTTTATATTATCTAGGTTTGGCTGTTTAGTTAAAAAAAAAAAAATCTAATGTATACAGGCCCTTCGGGTGCCTGCGTTCCCCGCCAATTTAAACTAGCCTACAGCTACTAATATTTGAGAACAATGATTAGATAAATGAGAACAAACAGACATTACAATAATTTACATACGAATTCTATGTTTTTTATTACTAGATCTCCATGCTGGCCATAAACTGCTGGATGTGGTGCTCCTGGGGGCTGGAGAGCTAAGTGACAAGAGACGATAATCTGGACACATCATTTAGCCTACCATGTCACCTGCTGGCCAAATATGGCATCTAGCACAGCCATTGGCCCATCATAGGCACGCAACACACACAACAATGGCTGTGTTACAGAGGCAGCGAATTTCTGATCTTTTTCCACTAATTGGTATTTTAACCAATCAGATCATCATTTGCCAATAATTGGGAAAAAGATCAGAACTGGGCTACCTGTGTAAACGCAAGCTAATGGGCCTGAGACAGCAGTGTCCAGAGGGATATAGTACAAAGCAAGATCAATGACTTAGCAAGCTAACTTGCCAAAATATTATGAAATAACGTTTTATTTTATAGAAAGATATGCATGAAACGGGCATGGTCTACTTGAGTCAAACCAAAACACATATCTATGTTTAGGTTTCTTAATGAACCAGAAAATCAATAGTTATTTCAACCTTTATTTAACTAGGCAAGCCAGTTAAGAACAAATTCTTATTTACAATGCCAGGCTACCAGGGAACAGGGGGTTGTTCAGGGGCAGAACAACAGATTTTTACATTGTCAGTTTGGGGATTCAATCCAGCAACCTTTTGGTTACTGACCCAACGCTCTAACCACTAGTGGGGAAAATGAAGTTATTATCTACCTCTATACTGGGCCTCATACAGTGGTTCAGCGTACTACTGTGTAGTGGTCGAAAAGGACCAGATACGATATAATATAATAGCATGTGCCAGCTTAACTGACCTGTTCTCTTTAAAAAAAGATACATTTAATGTTACTTTTTTAACCAATGTGTCATTCTCAATCGATCTATTAGGGTGCTCTTCAAAATGTATTTAATTACTTTCCATATGCTGTTTGCCGTGCAAGAAATACTATGTTCATGATTTTCATCAGGCATTACATAAAAGTTCCTAAAACACTTATTTAGGTTGTGGGAGAGATAAGAGATAGGTTCCCAAAACACAAAATATGCTCAATTGTGATGACATTCATACATTGTTTAAGTTAGGTTGCACAGGATTCCCTTATGTTGTAAGAATTAAATAAGTCTGTTTTTATTACATTCATAGCATATTTGTTTTAGGTTTAACATCATATTCCATTGATATTCCAATATTTTACCTTGTCTTGGAGTTCCTCAGAACATTTCAAAAATGTTATATTTAAGCTTTACCTAACATTACCACAACATTCTCAGCATGCAAATGTGTAGCTCCTTAAAACATAAGTAAGTAGCTTGGAATACATCCCCATTAAATTTTTCCACAGATTTCATGGCAATTTTGATTTGAGGACAGTATCGTAGGTGATACAGAGACACACGGCATTTGAACAGCTTTTAACAACCTGCAACTGTTGGGTTTGAACACACAATGTTTGGATTTGAAGCCAGATCTTTAACCCTCTGTGCCACCAGGGATCAGCTGTGTGTTTCTGTTTCCTTTTCAATCAAATACGGTCAATCAGAACACAGAACACAATTTCTAAGTTATTGAAATGCTCCCATCTTCTTCATATGCTGTGTACTTGTAACACTGTATTTGATGATTTTTTTTTCATCATCCCTTTTGTTGAAAGTCTTACGAAATGTGATTTTGAAATTAAGAAAAGGTCAAATTGTTTTCTTATTTAGTTTGAAGGTTCTGAGTATGTATTTAAGAAACATATGAATACACAAGAATACAGGTTATAATATTTTACTGCAGTGGGCTAAATCAGGGTCACACAGAGTGGTAGTCTTAAACAAATCTACTTCGTAGTCTTGGTAGTCTGAAACAAATTTACTTTGAAACAAAACTGTACACCTCACACACATTGTTATGGGCTTTAAAAAGAAAAGACACCTGTACCATGTCAGATATGTATTTAATTTTGAGTTTGCATCCCAATATTACACTTTATATCCATCACAGAAGAATGAAATATAATGAAACCATTTGACATAGAAAGACCGGATTTTCTGTGTAATGTTTATTTTTATGAATTATAAAATTATGAAAAATATGAATAACATTCCACCCATGAGGCCACTAGTTCATTTGACTACCAGAAAGAGGTACCGGAATCTCTATCCAACTAAAATCACATACAGACAAGTATAAAATTGTACAGTAAGTAAATGTAGGAAATCCAAAATGCACAAAAATATGTTTTTGTAATGTCTAAAATAAAATATATGTGTATAATATATACTTGTCAGTAAAGTAAAGCAATGCAGAAGCAATAAGCATTGTAAACGATGATACAACACATCAAATTAATGTGAACATGAGGACACAAAGGAGAGATTTAATTCAAAGATCATCTTTTAATAGATTTTTAATGTTGACGTTTTTTAATGCTGAAAAAAATCTATGTATGGCAAATCCACTCTGGGCAAATGACCTGTTGGTCAAAAATAAAAAATAGTTAACATTCTTGCTACTTCAGCCATTTGCTATGTTAAAGTAAAATCTCAGTTAATGATGAATGAATAAAATTTGGAAGGATTTTTCAGAGTCATACCTCAGTAGGGTAGAGTGTCAGGTGGCACAACCATTGGTGCCATGAGGTCAAAGTGTGAAGGAGGGAGCAAGCCAGAGAGCTGTCTAGGAAGCAGTCCAGGCCCATGGCTTGGAGGCTTTGAGTTGGTCCTATCATTGTAATTCATTGTAGGGTATCTGCTGCCCCATAGACCTGCTGGTAGTTTTGGAAGGTGTTAGCAGGAGATCACCAGGGACATCTATGATTGGCTGACACAGTCTTGGTTAAACCACATGTATTCTAAAGCAATATTCACCTGCTTTCATAGAGTAAGGATTCACTCCTTTGGGGACACTGCCAGTGTTCCCCTGAAATGCATATGTCCCCATCGGTGGAGGTGGTGGTACACACTTGTTCTGTAAAACACATCAACACATTTTCCAAATTGTTAGTAATATTATCACAGTTGAAATACAATGGTTGTTCACTGTTTTTAATTGAATTGAAATTAAGTACCTCAGCCTTGGGCTCAGTTTTGTTAACCCATCTGTGCAGATTTGGATCCCAGACAATCTGAGGAAGAAGATATTAGCAATGTGAAGCAAGCCACAAAAAATATAAAACAAAATCCACTCAATTGTCTCTACATAGAATATAGTGTTAAGAACCAGTTCCTTACAGATCTGTCTTTGTCCTCAGGTAGATGAACCTCCTTCTTATTAGCTCTTCCACTCCCAAAGACCCAGCTGAGCCAGCCTCCACTGTTATTGTGAACAGCAGGGGTCTCGGGCTCAGCCACCGGCCGGCTGCCAGTCTGGAACTGAGGGTTGGCATCGGAGTGTTCCGGCTTGGTGATGGACATCATAGCAGGATGCTCAACATATCTAAGTCGGACATCTGTAATAAGTGGGAGAAGTCAGGCCACTCTGCTCATGTCACCATACAGAACAATTACTGGCTGACAGGTAGGAACGTCTCGCTCTGATACTCTGTTACAACCCAATCTTAACCTACACGCAGTCACAGGGATTACTGGGAGGTTACTCCAGGACTCTGCAATCGCATTGTTTTGGTTGCAAAATCAACAATTCCCTGCATATTATGTGAGGGCTTACAAATTTGACCAATCACCAAACTATTTCTGCATAAAATAGTCACATCATCACAATATTATCGCATAGAACTGACCCATTACCACAGTACAAAAAGAGGGCTCGCAATTTCAACCAATCACTGCACATTTACTGCATAATATGGTTCAATCAAGCCACATGTCAACACAGTTTTTTCCCTTGTCAGTGCATTTTTGCAACAAATTGGACAAAACAATTGCATATTGCTATGCAAAATGTCGTAATTGTCGCTGCAAAATCTAGCATATTTAATATTTTAAAAATCCATGCGAAATCCTGGAGAGATTCAAGGAAGTATGAAAATGTATACACTCACAACTGTAAGTAGCTCTGGATAAGAGCGTCTGCTAAATGACTAAAATGTAAAAGTAAAATGTAGCTAAACCTGTGTTATGTAGAAAATGCATGAAAGTATTACAGATATACACTCACATGAGCCATACATTTAACCTATCACAACTTATTATCAAGCTATCACAATGGTAATTTCTCTACTAATTAGGTAAGGTTAAGTGACCTCTTCTCTTGGAATAGAAATCCACAGGTGGAGGACACGCTCCACCATCCCATTTCCACAGTGGTGCCACCATGGGGATGATGGGAGGTGGTTGTGGATGATTGTTTTCATTCTTCACAGGGACACTGGCTGTGAGGAGGATCTCCTCCCTCTCTGCAGGGACACTAGCCTTTGGGACGATCCACTCCCTGTGCGCAGGGACGCTGGCCTTTGGGAAGATTCCCTTCCTCTGCGCAGTGACACTGGCTATCAGGAATCTCAACTTCCTTTGTGCAGGGGTGAGTTGTGATGCTCTGAGGAGCTTATTATTCTGATAGTAGCTGATGGAAAAAGCTGCTGGAAGAATCCCCTCCCTCTGTGCAGGGATGAGGCCTGATGCTCGGAGGAGCCCCTTCCTATGTGCAGGGATGAGGCCTGATGCTCTGAGGATCTCCTCCCTCTGCGCAGTGATGCTAGCTGCTCGGAGAACCCCCTCCCTCTGTGCAGGGACAATGGCTGACTGGTGAATCCCCTCCCTCTGTGCAGGGACACTGGCTGTTTGGAGGATCCCCTTCCTCTGTGCAGGGATGAGGCCTGATGATCGGAGGATCTCCTCCCACTCAGCAGGAACACTAGCCTTTGGGACAATCCCCTCCCTGTGCCCAGGGACGCTGGCCATTGGGACGATTCCCTCCCTCTGCGCAGTGACACTGGCTGTTTGGAGGATTCCCTCCCTCCGTGCAGGGATGAGGCCTGACGAAATGAGGATCTCCTCCCTCTGTGCATTGAAGCTGGCTGCTGAGAGAATCCCCTCCCTCTGTGCAGGGACACTGGCTGTTTGGAGGTTCCCCTCACTCTGTGCAAGGACACTGGCTGTTTGGAGGATCCCCTCACTATGTGCAGGGACAGTGGCTGTTTGGAGGATCCCCTCCCTCTGTGCAGTGATGAGGCCTGACGAAATGAGGATCTCCTCCCTCTGTGCATTGATGCTAGCTGCTGAGAGAATCCCCTCCCTCTGTGCAGGGACACTGGCTGTTTGGAGGATCCCCTCCCTCTGTGCAGTGATGAGGCCTGACGAAATGAGGATCTCCTCCCTCTGTGCATTGATGCTGGCTGCTGAGAGAATCCCCTCCCTCTGTGCAGGGACACTGGCTGTTTGAAGGATACCCTCCCTATGTGACGGGATGAGGCCTGATGCTCGGACGATCTCCTCCCTCTGCACAGCAACTTCGGCTGCTATGGTGATCTGCAGGTATAATATAGAGCATATAGTCATTCCCTAAAAAATCAACCACTTGGAATCTATAACGTCATTGGGTCGGCAGCGTAGCCTAGTGGTTAGAGCGTTGGACAAATAACCGAAAGGTTGCAAAATCAAATCCCTGAGCTGACAAGATACAAATCTTTCGTTCTGCCCCTTAACAAGGCAGTTCCTAGACCTTCATTGAAAAAAAATATTTGTTCTTTACTGACTTGCCTAAGTAAATAAAGGTTAAAAAAATTACACATACACTGAGTGTGTTAAACATTAAGAACACCTTCTCTTTCTGTGACATAGAGTAATCAGGTAAAAGCTATAATCCCTTATTGATATCAATTGTTAAATCTTCTTCTCAGTGTAGATGAATGGGAGGAGACAGGTTAAAGAATGATTTTTAGACAATTGAGACATGAATTGTGTATGAGTGTCATTCAGAGAGTGAATAAGCAAGACAAAAGATTTAAGTCCCTTTTAACAGAGTATGGTAGTAGGTGCCCGGTGCACCGGTTTGTGTCAAGAACTGCAATGCTGTTGTGTTTTTCACAATCAACAGTTTTCCCTGAGTATCAAGAATGGTCCACCACCAAGGGGGGCAACTCAATAGGAAGGTGTTCTTAATGTTTTGTTCACTCAGTGTAGATCAATCCATAGCATATACTTTCATTTGTATGTGTGCTGATACTGTAAATACACAAATTATATTAATGTTATCTACAATATATTATAATACCGTAAGCCTCCCTGCTGCAGGGGCATTTCCTCCTACAATTTTGAGGTGATTTTCTTCACTTTAGCAATATTTTGTATCTTTGTTAATTTTCACATGTATTGTGTTTGGAATGACACTGTTACTACAGCATTTGATGTAAGTATGTAGGACAATTACCCATAATGCTCACTGACTGAACATTCAAAATTACCATGGCAATTATTGACGCATTCACATGCCATCGGAAACTTGGAACCTCAGAGTTAAATGAATGTAAGTTATTAGCGTAGATTTTCCTACTGGTTGATTCTGATACTTCACAAGTGGGAAACTTGAAATCATCATTCCATAACGAGTTAGCGAGTCAGAAATGTCAGAATTTCCTAGTTCCGACTTGAAGGGCCTTCTATGATGTAGGGCAGGTCAGTAACCAAATTATTTAACTGTGCCCAGTCGCACACAGACTTTTATGGTCACACAAGTTGCCACCGGTGGATTCAAAATGAGTAGCCTAACAATTATTTACATGGTACCAGGTACATTTGCAACCAAATTATTTTTCTGTGATAAATCAATAATAGTTGCACACATAGGGTAACAGTGAGCAATTGACAGTGAGCAATGAGCAAGATAACCATACTTCCCGTCTAACCATAGACGGGAAGTTGACAATAGCTTATTATTAGTGTAAATAAATATTGTGTAAAGTGTAAATATTAGTGTAAATAAATTGTATTTCTATGGTTGCAGTCCTCAAAGATTGAATTGCATTGAATTGAATTAATCAGATCCAATGATTTACCGCCAGTAGGGTGGAGTACCGCTAGTCATCATTATTATAATCACCATCTCAATCCATATCACCATACCATCATAGACCTATTCTTCTGTATCTGAGACTCATCTGACACTACCTTAGATATGGCAGTCTGCAACTCAATACACTGCCCCTGCATGGTGTTCAGCGTCCCCTGCATGTGGTTAATCGACTGCTTAACATCGTTCAGCAGGATCTGAATCTCAAGCCTGCAAGAAATCAGGTGGTTCAACATACTGAGATGATGAGAGGCTTCAGACCATGCCCATTGGACCATCTTTAGGATTCTTTCTCACTTAACACCAATCTTATTAGTAATGTAACTTTGTGCATATGATGTTACTATAGTGTTATTTAGAAGAAAAAAAGTGTACTTTGTCAGGCGCCAAAAGGATGACGGGTTGTCTCCCTGCTCCAGTGAGCTCTGCTGGCAGGTCTTGCTCACTGTTGGAGGAACGGGAGCCAAATTAGAGGAAAAAATATCTATGGTTGTTCAGCAATGAAACATTCATGGCATAATGAGCACTGTGAAAAGAACATTCATGGCACTGTGAAAAGAATAACAACAGCTGGGGTTTACTTTCTCAAATTTAGATAATGTAATACAGTCTTTAAACCCATCAGAAATGTAGTGCTTACCTCCATGAAAATATTGGCCCCTGTTATTTTGGGCAGCACTGTCCCAATGTTGACAACTAGTTCCAACTTGTGATGAGAAGGTCTTGATGAAACGATCAAGTCAACATTTTGTTAGACATTTCAGAGATAGCATTAACAATTGTACATGAAACAGTGCTTCCAGATATTGAGGTATCTTCCTTCTGAGGTATGTAAAAAAAATCTGGTGTGTGAGTACTCACATGAAAGGTATCCATGATTCTTGATTAAGCCAATCATGTATGTGATTACCATCCTATGGATCAGGAGCTGGAATTATTGCTACACAGCTTTCAGGCGACTTTATGTCTTCGGCCTGGATGAATAATTGAAATACAAGTAATATTGTGAATTTGTGATGCATATTTGCCAATTTAATTTGGAATAATCCATCAGTTATTTGTTTTGACAGTCAAAACAACTAACTCTTAAGATTAATCACTTGACCTGAGTAACTTGAGTTGACGGAAATAGCAACTTTATATTCTGACCTGATTTGTGCAATGCCTAATGTATAATCTATGCATGTTATTGGCTCATCATAGTATACAGTATAGCAGAGGGTCTCATAGTCCAAAAACAGCATTGGCCATTGGACTGCTCAGTCAAAACAACTAACTTTTACGATTAATCACTTGACTGGAGTAACTTGAGTTCGGAACTAAAAGATTAAAAGTAGGCTATAGTTTGACTCATATCCTTACCTTGGACAAGCGTATCTAAAAAGCCTATCCAGTCGTGCGTGAAGATACCTTTAGGCAGATAAAAGCGCGGTACGGTTTGAGACACGCTCGGTATTGTGAATCTGTCACACTGATATAAAAGCACGTTTTCATTTATAATTTACACTGTAGAATGACCTGCAAGCCAATCAGAATCGAGTTTCAAACAATACCATGGTTTCCATGGAACGTCACAAACATATTCGGCCACTTGCGTCACAGATTACAGTCAGTGAACATGGGTTTAATAGCTATATTGGCTATATGTACCGTATATGCACATCGTATTGAATTGAGATTACATTTACTGCACCACTGAAACTATTTAGCCTAATCCTATGAGGATCATATGTCAAATGTCAGAATCATGGCACATGAAAACATAATGAAATTGACTGCAGATTATAAAATTCACTGTGACACAATAAACCCACTTTGCATCAATGTTTTTTCCATGTAATTTCGATGAAATTACGTTGAACTAACATGGAATAAAAATTGAATTGATGTATGTGCCCATTGGGAAGAGATCAATTCGAAATGATTGAATACATACAGTATTACAAAGAAAGAGGTAAAGAAATTGCTTCGAAAAACTTTTGAAAAAGTCTAATTTCCCTGGGCCGCCCATACGTAAAATGTATGTACGCATTACTGTAAATCGTTTTGGATGAAAGCGTCTGCTTTCAAATCTCTGACTCTCACACATAGTTACAATCTCGCGATGTTTAATTCTGGCGCTTTTACGTTTGCGGGATTTTGTTTAGTAAATGATGCGCAGGAGAGCTACATGAAATCAGCGACATTCCAAATCGAGCAAAAAGCTTCAAATTATAAGTCCATCGTTTACTTGAACACATCACAAATTGTAGTATATTTCCCTGTTTCAAGATGCGTTCTGTTTCGTTTCTCTGATCTCTGAAAAGTAATTTAGGTTTTCAATATTCTTTATTAAATAATATCTGGAATAATAGTTTAATTTCCATTCCACTAGATGGCACTATCCCCTATGCTACTCCCTGTCAGGGGTCTGAGGATTCTGAAACAAAATAGTCTAGGCTCTTGAAACGCATCGGTGCGTTGGTAGATGTGCTGTACATTGTTATAAACACTTATTACACTGCTATAGACTTTTATTATCAATTTCATTCACTGTTATAAACACATATTACATTATAAATGATGATCCTGTGTAGAGAATGCCGATCCCACCACCAGGGTTGTGGGTTCGATTCCCGGTGCAACCCATACGTAAAATGTATGTGCAAATGACTGTGAATCGCTTTGGATGAAAGCATCTGCTAAATGGCATATATTATGATTACATTATTTATACAACAGGCCTACAATGTGAAAGTCTATTGCTTTTTCAAATTAATATTTGTGTTGGAACTTCACATCAGTTGGAAAGGCAGCACATGTATCTGTTTATGTTACCCTTCCAATGAGCTTATCATATAAACTACAACGCGAAAAGTACAGTTTAATTCACTTTTAATCATGTCAGCACAGGTAACAGCCGTTTACAGACTTTTAGTTTTTCATTCTTACTTTTCCCAATTCACTTAAACTATATTTCTTTATTTCCCATGGGCTTCACCAGAGTACCCCCTAGTGGCTGGAATACAACTGTACTAAGACCCCTTACAACACCCCCCTGCAAAAACGAAATGTTGTCCCAAACATTTCACCAGCCTCAAAACAAACAGAAGATGTAAGTACTGGTCATGAGAACAACAGAAAAAACTGGCCTAACAGCCATATAACTATCTAGACATGTCCAGTCTGCCTTTATGGGGAGACGCAACCCAGACTAAATATTATCACACTGTGATTAGTAAAGGTAAACAAGAAAATATATACACATCAGAACATCTCTAGTTGGTATCCTGAGCTTGGCAGCCCTAAAGTGTTATAGGTTCGAATGTCTCTGGGCCTCCTCTGCCGGGCTGAACGGCGGGGAAAGATCATGGGTGACCCCAATGAATCAGTGTCCACTTCATCATGAGATGATTGAGTCTCTGAGCCCTCAGCTGTTTCCATATTTACCCCTGTCCTTCCGGGCTCTCTCTGAGGACTGGCTGGCACTCCTTCACAGTGAAGTTTCTATCAGTCTGACCCTGTTCCTCACTATTATCTGATACTAGTTGTGTGCTACTCTGTCTGCTCTCTTTATCCCTACGTGGCCTATTGATGAATACTGGATAAGAATCCTCATCTGAGATCTCAGACTCAGCGCTCTCCCCATTTTGCTGATTTTGCTGGGGTGGATCCCTTCTCCACAGACCTCTACTGGGAGTTTCAATAGGTTCCTCAAATGGTAGGGAATTACATGACATGAGCATATTGCGGTGCAGAACCCGGGCCCTGCCTGTACCGCTCTCGGGTTTGACCTCATAGACAGGGCTGTCATCACCTTTCCTGGTTACCACCACATGTATTTGGTCCTCCCAGTGTGATCTTAGCTTTCCCGGCCCCCCACGTTCTGACATGTTCCTCACCAGTTCACGATCCCCTGAGACCAGAACCAAACTCATTTTCTTCCGATCGTAGTAGGCTTTTCCCTTTGCTGTTGATTTCTCCATGTTTCTACTGGTGATGTCATAGGCTTCAGCCATCTGTTGCTGCCACTTCTTAGCATAATCCTGGTATGATTTCTCCTGTTCCTTTATCTGTAACCCAAAGACAAGGTCAACAGGTAGAAGTGGAGCCCTTCCAAATAGCAGGAAATACAGTGAGAACCCAGTAGCATCACGGGTGGTACAATTATATGCATGAATGACCTTGTTCAGATAATCACCCCAGTTGGCCTTTTTCTCTTCATCTAGTGTGCGCAACATTGACAACAGTGTACGGTTAAATCTCTCCACCGGATTCCCCTGTGGATGATATGGGGAGGTTCTGGAATTGGCTATTCCCGTACAGTTCTGCAAGGCTCTGAATAACTGATTTTCAAACTCTCTTCCCTGATCATGATGGATTTTTGACACAAAGCCAAACTTTGGGAAAAAATCATCAAAAAGCTTTTTTGCTGCAGTTTTCCCTGACTTATTTCTGGTGGGGTAGGCTTGTGCAAATTTTGTAAAGTTATCTAAAATAACTCAAATGTACTCGTAGCCCCCTCTGCTTTTCTCCAAATGCACATAGTCAATTGAAATCATCTGGAAGGGAGCTGTAGCTCGTACATGTTGCATTGGGGCCCTAGTTATTACACTGGGTTTCTTTTATTTGATACACTTACACACTTTGGTGATAAAGTGTTCAATGTCATGTTGCATGCGCGGCCAATAAAAGCGTTCTCGTGCTAAGTTCAACACTCTTTCTGTTCCTAGATGGGCCATTTCAGTGTGTAAGTACTTGTAAAATCAGTGTTCTATACTGACTTGGTACCACAACTTGTGTCCTTTTTGCTGTTTTCCTTTGTAATAATCCATCTGGTGAGACTGTTCCACTCTTGCAGTAACTGTTTGACTTTGTATGAGTCTTGTTGACATTCTGTTGGTTTAGGCTTAGTCCTTTGACTTTTCAGTTCCAAGATTCTCCATACAGCCGCATCCTTTAACTGAGCCTGCATGATATCGTGTGGAGACAGTCGGTCTGTAACTGTTCCACCCCACCATGACAGCTCATCTTGCACTGATGGCCTTAGTGTGACCGTGGATATCCACATTACACAGTCATTCTGTTGTGTCTGAACATTATTGAGTGTTGCTTTTACCATTTCAAGTGAGTGTTTCTCTGTGCATTCTTCCATGTAATGTTCAGCATGCAAAGGAGAGCGTGACAGAAAGTCTGCGTCAGTGTTTACCTTTCCAGGACGATACTTCAGTGTGAGATTAAAGTCAGAAAGCTCTGCCACCCAGCGATGACCGGTGGCATTCAGTCTTTCTGTAGTTAGTACATCTGTCAAGGGGTTATTATCACTGTACACTGTCACAGAGGGAGCATAAAATAGGTCATCTCGGAACCGCTCAGTCACTGCCCATTTGAGGGCCAAGAATTCCAGTTTCCCTGAGCAAAGGTGATAGTTTCTCTCTGCTTGAATCGGGGTGCGGTTTTGGTCAGGAGCCCCTGAAGGTGGCTTTTCACCTCAGCATACAAGGGACGTTGCACACCGTTGTATCTTTTTGACACTGGTATGTTATCAGTCAATGTTATCTCCATTCTGAGATTTTCAATACACCCTTATGTCCATGTCATCTTTTGCGAAAACAGCTGATTCCTCTCTGAGCATCCGTTTGACTAATTCTTGTTGTTCTTGGCTCAAGTGCTGAACCTCTACAGGTGGGTCCCACCACTCTATTTGACCGTTGTCAGGGCCAGGCTCCGGTGGGGATCTGTCCTGAACCTGTGCTACAGTAACCTTTTCTCCACTGGGCACAGGAACCGGGTGACACGCTACTAATCTCTGTAATGTCCCTATCACTGTTTGTCTTGGTAAGGTAATGTCATGTTTGGTAGTATTCACTACTGCAATGTCAACTTTTCGAGATGGCCGTTTTGATGTTTTCACGACCTGACTATGTAGGTCCAGGCCCCAGATCACTCTCACGTCCGGTTCAAATAACACAATTTCATCATTGAAGGGAGCCCCTCTTGGGATACAGTGATGAATCCATTTTGTTTGTCCACCTGGAATGACAACGTCACGTCTGCCTGCTGTAAGCAAGCATTACTCCGTGTACTCTGAGTGCTGAAGCAGATTGAGTAGAGTCTTTGCCTTTCCCTGTCCTAGCTTAAGTGCATTTCTAAGCATCTTTACTGTATACATCTTGTCCCAAGATGGCATAGCAGTCAGACGCCCTTTGTCCTCATCTTGTCGTGTCCCGTATATATATCTATTTACACCTTTCTTCGCATATCTTTTATATATTTTATTTTCCATGAACTCAACTTCAAAACACTCTCCTGCAACCCGCCTCACCAATTAAAAAAAAAAGTATTATTTACCTCAAATCTGAAATCCACAATAGAAGCTAGCCAGAAGCTAACCAGAAGCTAACCAGAAGCTAACCAGAAGCTAACCAGAAGCTATTCAGAAGCTAGCCAGTTTACTGGCTAACGTTAGTATTCAGCTAACCACGGTTTGTGGTCATCAGCTATTCCTTTAGCTCGAAAATCTATTGCCAGTTTTGTACAACGCGACTCAGACCAGAACATACCGGATCTATTTTTCTCTCCATATCCCCGGATATCAATATCCCCGGATTTCAGCTCTGGACATTTCCACCTGGATTTCGCAGCTAGCTAGCTGCTATCCGTGTGACTATTGGCTTACGTTGATCCCGGAGCAAACATCAATTATTCCGGAGCTAGCCAGCTGAAGAGTTCCATCAGCCACTCCTGGGCTACAATCCCCTATCCGGACCCGTTTTACTGCCAATGCGGAGCCCCACCGGGCCTTCACGACTGGACTACCGACGTTATCTGCCCGAGGGAGTTATCCAACTGGCCCCTCCGTCGCGACCTTACCTGAACGCCCATCTGCGGCCCGCTCTTATCGGCTGCTATCTGAATAAGTCTATCGGACAATTTTTCTTGGGTCACTATAACTATATCTATTTTGCCAATTGGATTGATCCCCTCTACCACACGGAACCCCACTAATCTACAGACGGAAACGCATGAGGTGGCTAAAAACAGACCTCCATCCTATGCTAGCTTGCTACCGATGGCCCGGCTAGATGTCTGAATCGCCGTGACCTCAACCAACCTCTACTCACTGGACCCTTATGATCACTCGACTAAGCATGCCTCTCCTTAATGTCAATATGCCTTGTCCATTGCTGTTCTGGTTAGTGTTTATTGGCTTATTTCACTGTAGAGCCTCCAGTCCTGCTCACTATACCTTATCCAACCTTTCAGTTCCACCACCCACACATGCGATGACATCACCTGGTTTCAATTATGTTTCTAGAGACAATATCTCTCTCATCATCACTCAATACCTAGGTTTACCTCCACTGTATTCACATCCTACCATACCTTTGTCTTTACATTATACCTTGAATCTATTTTATCGCCCCCAGAAACCTCCTTTTACTCTCTGTTCCAGACATTCTAGACGACCAATTCTCATAGCTTTTAGCCGTACCCTTATCCTACTCCCCCTCTGTTCCTCTGTTGATGTAGAGGTGAATCCAGGCCCTGCAGTGCCTAGCTCCACTCCTATTCCCCAGGCGCTCTCTTTTGATGACTTCTGTAACCATAATAGCCTTGGTTTCATGCATGTTAACATTAGAAGCCTCCTCCCTAAGTTTGTTATATTCACTGCTTTAGCACACTCTGCCAACCCGGATGTTCTAGCCGTGTCTGAATCCTGGCTTAGGAAGACCACCAAAAATTCGGACATTTTCATCCCTAACTACAACATTTTCAGACAAGCTAGAACGGCCAAAGGGGGCGGTGTTGCAATCTACTGTAAAGACAGCCTGCAGAGTTCTGTCCTACTATCCAGGTCTGTACCCAAACAATTTGAACTTCTACTTTTAAAAATCCACCTCTCTAAAAACAAGTCTCTCACCGTTGCCGCCTGCTATAGACCACCCTCTGCCCCCAGTTGTGCTCTGGACACCATATGTGAACTGATTGCCCCCCATCTATCTTCAGAGCTCGTGCTGCTAGGCGACCTAAACTGGAACATGCTTAACACCCCGGCCATCCTACAATCTAAGCTTGATGCCCTCAATCTCACACAAATTATCAATGAACCTACCAGGTACCACCCCAAAGCCGTAAACACGAGCACCCTCATAGATATCATCCTAACCAACTTGCCCTCTAAATACACCTCTGCTGTTTTCATCCAAGATCTCAGCGATCACTGCCTCATTGCCTGCATCCGTAATGGGTCAGCGGTCAAACGACCTCCACTCATCACTGTCAAACGCTCCCTGAAACACTTCAGCGAGCAGGCCTTTCTAATCGACCTGGCCGGGGTTTCCTGGAAAGATATTGATCTCATCCCGTCAGTAGAGGATGCCTGTTTTTTTTTTTTTTTTAAATGCCTTCCTCACCATCTTAAATAAGCATGCCCCATTCAAGAAATGTAGAACCAGGAACAGATATAGCCCTTGGTTCTCTCCAGACCTGACTGCCCTTAACCAACACAAAAACATCCTATGGCGTTCTGTATTAGCATCGAACAGCCCCCGTGATATTCAACTTTTCAGGGAAGCTAGAAACCAATATACACAGGCAGTTAGAAAAGCCAAGGCTAGCTTTTTCAAGCAGAAATTTGCTTCCTGCAACACAAACTCAAAAAAGTTCTGGGACACTGTAAAGTCCATGGAGAATAAGAACACCTCCTCCCAGCTGCCCACTGCACTGAAGATAGGAAACACTGTCACCACCGATAAATCCACTATAATTGAGAATTTCAATAAGCATTTTTCTACGGCTGGCCATGCTTTCCACCTGGCTACCCCTACCCCGGTCAACAGCACTGCACCCCCCACAGCTACTCGCCCAAGCCTTCCCCATTTCTCCTTCTCCCAAATCCAGTCAACTGATGTTCTGAAAGAGCTGGACATCTACAAATCAGCCGAGCTAGATAATCTGGACCCTTTCTTTTTAAAATTATCTGCTGAAATTGTTGCCACCCCTATTACTAGCCTGTTCAACCTCTCTTTCGTGTTTGAGGCCCATGTTGACAAGATGTTGGGGAATCGCTGAAGGGGAATATTGACCAACTGAAGATCTCAGTGTACATCTCAATAAACACAATAGGTGTTTACACATTGTCACATTCACTGCTCACAAACATACTGGAACATGCTGTTTCAACATACACATCCAGGCATTGCAAACTGACTCTCACATTTGTGTATTTGCTGAACCATGCTCATGATTTTGTTTGTCTTCTGTGTGTGTCCCTAGGCCCTCCAGTCTGACATGCTGCGCTCACTATCCACCACGCAACCCACAGTCAACATGGAGGTCTTGTTCAAGGTCAGGAAGTTCACAGAGGACTTAGAACAGGATGGTTGAGAGCTCCTGGTTGGCAGGGGCTTTACTACTCCTTACTCAGTCTCTCCTATCAAGACCAAACTCCAGTCAAAGAGTAGCTACACTATTACAACAGTATTACAACACTACGAACCTGCATTGGCAAGAATGATGGAGCATTTTAATTTACACACAATTGTGCAATGGAAATGTGTTTTTTTTTGCATATCCCAGCTCCCCCTGAGACACCCACAAGTGCCTTGCTCAAGGGCACAGCGACATCATTATTTATTTTCCCACTTTGTCGGCTACGGAATTTGAGCCAGCAACCTTTCGGTAACTGGCCCAATGATCTAACCTTGAGGCTACGTGCCGCCCCTTAGAATGTAGGGTGACTCCCCTAGTGGGTCCTGAACCCAGGTCAGCAGCACTACATTGCTGTGTGTCTGTATAGTTGAGGGTATATTGGTTTAGTAATAGTCATTTCAGTTCTGGTCCCAGAGGGGATCTCAATACTGTTACACGTAGCCATGATCACCAAGCTACCCTTACTTAATTAAACCTGAATTCAAAAAGAACAAGATGTCATTATTTTATTTTAACTTGTATTATAGTATACCCACATTTCTGTCCACAACTTTTGAATCAGGTACCATTTAAATGTAAGGTGCTTAATACGGTTCCAGCCACTAGGGGGTACTCTAAGGTGACCAGATTTCTGAAATTAAAACCGGGGACATTTCCAGTTCGGCGGTCAATATATCATTAAAATATCCAATGTTATTATCTATGAAATAAAAAAGGGGGATAATTCCGGTTTCATGTATTTAGTCTAACAGACACACTGTGACAGAGAAAACAACTATATTACAGAAACCCTACAGACAAGACAGAACTGTCCGATCTGAACAGCCATTCAGTGGTCCTGGTAGTCTGGGTAGAATAAGAGCAGAAGAGAACATGAGAAATTTTTTAAAAACAGACAATAGTCTATGTGAAATACTTAACATAATAAAGAAATAAGACGATGATGAGATTATATTATGTAGTTACCACTTATACCCACCTAATCTGTATATTTCTCAGAAGAATGTATCTTATTCAGGATTGCTCTGTCTTTGGCCAGCTTCTCCATGAACTCCTGGCAGGGGAGGTTGAAGTTTGTCTTCACAATAAGCATGGCCTTGATGGTAGGAACAGTGAACCTATTTCTTGCTGCTGTCCATATATCATTCATTTGGGAGAACACTCACTCGACTGGTGCATTACTTCCAGGTAAGCACATGACAACAGACGCTAATCTCGCCAGGTTAGTGTGTGGGATGTCGTTCTCTTTGATGTGGGTAACCACCGTGCTCCATCTCTGACTAAGCGGTGTCTCCGATGTTTTCCATTCTTCAAGCGATCCCCCCCTTTAGGAACTCTTGCAGGCCAGTAACCTCGTCAAACAATGCATCCTCATTGATGGTCACATTGGGGCATTTTTCCTGCAGTGTGGCTGCTACCTTCTGGATCTCTTCACGCTGAGGTTGCCTTTTTAAAAGGAGACAATGTAAATCTTTTAGATTATCTGTGTGTTTTCCCAATGCCTGCAAGTAGTTCACAGCCGTAGTGAAGAATGATTGGGATGTTTTGAGAAAGCTCTCTTTAGACATTGCACCATTTCCCTCTAGCTCTCTCAGAAGTCCTCTGACCAAAACTGGAATGAAGTTGTTATCACGTCTTGCAGTCAATTTTGCCTCAATGTTTCTCAGAATTGCAGCTGACTCCACAGCACAGCGGTCCTGGCCTTCAAGCATCTTGATCGTGTCACTGAATACGGTCAAGTTTCCATGGACAAAGTCCAGCCAAAGTTCAGTCAGTGGATCTGCGAACATTGTACGCAGGACAACAGGGCATTTGTCTTCAGAAAGAAAAAAGGATTTCAATGGCACATACCTTTTCAGCACTCTTTCTAGAGCAGGGAGCATGGACAGCCAGCAAACATATCTGTGTCCTAAAATGTTATGGTACTCCTGGCCAACAAACTCTTCAGTCTTTCTACTCTGACGGTGAAAATATCTTTGTGAGCAGGTACTCAACATCAAGGGGAATCATATCCAAAGCTGTTCTGGCCATGTTATGAATGACGTGGGCAGGACAACCTAAGCCAATCACCTCCCGCTGCAGAGCATTTTTAACTTTGGTATAGACATTGACCCTCCCCAGCCTATTCAGTCCTCCAAAGTTGGTATTTGTGTTGTCGGCAGAGAATGCCACGACTTTGTTTTGCAGGTTACATTTTTGGATGACCACCAGGACCTCAGCTGCAATCTCCTCTACTGTTTCTCCTTTCAATTAAAAAAAAATCAAGCAATTTTGTTTCCATAGATGTGTTGCCACCATATATCTTACAATATCTGACTACTATTGGCAGCAGCTTTACATGTCCATGATTGGACACATCAATGGCCAGGGGCACAAATTCAACCTGGTCTAGGTCCTGTGTTACCAAAGTAGTTGCCCATGGTGCTAACAGGTTACTCACTGTAGCATCACACTTTGTCCTAGCACATGTAAACTTCGGCTCATAAAGCTTCCGTGTCAGTTGTGCTGTGCAGTCCATAGATCTGTAACTATGATTGTGTCGCATAGTGTGGTATGCAAAGACACCCTCCTGCACAGCTAAATCATATTCTTCTTGGGAAGGCTCTACCTTCTTGAAGAATGTGGTGACAGAGGGCATACCAACACGGG
This sequence comes from Salvelinus alpinus, assembly GCF_045679555.1. Lineage (NCBI taxonomy): Eukaryota > Metazoa > Chordata > Actinopteri > Salmoniformes > Salmonidae > Salvelinus > Salvelinus alpinus. The sequence goes on from NC_092094.1 coordinate 70,537,807, forward strand.
CAATCAGAGAGGCTTTATGCTTTTTTGTCTGTTGATGATCTACCACTGCCGTTCTTCCCCCGCTGCCATTTGAAAAAGAGGAATTACAAAGGGTGCAGTTAACCATTCTATCGTCTTGACCTGAGCGTAAATGAGCGTAAATGGAAATTCGCTCATCATGTTGTCATTAAAATGGCATTTCCGTTTCTTGGAAAGAGCCATTGTACCTCCTCTTCTTCACTCTCCTTGTGTCACTCTTCTTACTCTCAACTTGTTCTTCTCCTCCAATCGTCTTCCTGATCTTTCTTCCTTTCCTTCGCTTTACCTTTCCACCTCACTCTTCCACACTCTCCTCGCTTCACTCTTTTTACTCCCTTAATTTTTCCTTTTTCTCCAATCTTTAATAATAAATAGTACACTATGAGATAAAATACTTTGGTTAACAGATTCCCATTGCTTAACTCATTTTTGTATTTTATCTGAAAAACATTGTTTGGAATAATAAATTGGCAGGCTCTGTAACCATATCTTAACCTTTCCTCCTCTATCTCACTCTTCTTCCTATCCAGTCTTCCTCCTCTCCACCCTCTTAACAGAAAACATTATGCTAATGTTATCCATGAACATTTCAAAATATATTTTCACACTACTTATCATGCCAAACCATTAAAATTGTAATCTACAAATAAATATTCTCATAATTGTGCATTAACTTAATATAATCATATTTTCAAAATAGCCCGTCCACTGCATGTTTACATGTGAACGTTTTTTAACCTAGCTACCATGACAGTAGCTGGCTAACCTAGCTAGATAACTTAGTCGACATAGCTAATGTTAGCTAGCATAACCTATTTAAAACCTTATAACGCAGAGCATTTATCTATATAATAAATTGTGACATAACATCATTGGCTAGTATCTCAAACAAGTGTAACTTACCTGGCTTGAAAAGACGTTTGTGGTGATGTTATGGATTCACTTGACACTTGCTAGCTTCTGGCCGAGATTTCCACAGCAGTTTTCTCTAAAACTAGCGCGAGCAAGTAGTTAGAAGAAGTAGAAGAAGAGTGAATGGAGCTGATATAGCTAGCAGCCCCCTCTGCTGGACAAAACAAGCACAACGCGATTGAGACGTAAACCGGTAGACTCTGATGCCCGGTCTTTCTTGCCACATAAAATATTATTTCACTTTGCAGTATGTTTTTAACGCGGAAACGTGGACATTTCCGGGGACAGCTCCTGGGATAGGCCACTAAAAACGGGGACGTCTATCACCCTAGTCACTCTGGTGAAGCCCATGGGAAATAAAGAAATATAGTTTAAGTGAATTGGGAAGAGTAAGAATGAAACACTAAAGAAAGACTGTAAACACGAAAGAAAGACTGTAAACGGCTGTTACCTGTGCTGACATGATTAAAAGTGAAGTAAACCGTACATTTTGCGTTGTAGTTTTTATGATAAGCTCATTGGAAGGGTGACAAATTTGGAGGCACCGCTGAGATTTATTTTCATGTGAGCACCGGCCCATATTCCTGGAACGGACGAGTGAGAGACATTGGGAGAGTAACTAGCTAGCTAACGTTAGCAGGCTAAAGTACTCAGAAAGGCTGTTTTGTCAACATTCTTGCGACATCAAAGAAATGTTTTGTTCACCCTGATACAAACATTATCTGAATGTCAGCAACATTGGACAGTTTTTGTGTTTTGGGAACATATCTCTTGTCATGTCCCTACAATGTTACCACAACTGAATTAAATATTCAGGGAACTTTTAAAGAACAGACTAAATGTGTTCTGGGAATGTCGTTGTAACATCAGGTGAATGTTTTTTACACCCTAAAAGAAACATTGTAGAATCATTTGCAAAACTGGACAGTTTTTGTGTTTTGGGAACATATCTTTTGTGATGTCTCCAGAATGATCCCACCAGACTGTACCCAGAACCTAAAGAAACATGCTTGGAACCTTAATAAAAACAGATGACGTGTTATAGGAACGTTCAACATCAGGTGAATGTTTTATACAAATGTTTTTGTATAAAGAACCTGACTGTATGCTATCTATGGTAATCAAAGGGCATTGACGCCAGCGGCCAACACAATTTCATTCAACCTTCAAGTCATATAGGGTGAAAAACGAATTAATGGTAATCAAAAATGGTAAAATCTCGAATTTTCAATAGACTTCAATCGATATATCCTAGGATCATCATCTTGCAATATGTGCAATGTGTCAATAGAGTACAACAGTATGAGTCATAATACCCATAAAATCTAGCGGCTAAACAGGTAAATGGTTCCAATAGTTTTTCCACCATAAATGTTTCACATAGGGGATTTTAGAAACCCTTAAAATAAGGGCTGTGTTTCGTGTAGACCTACCCTGGCGTGGAGTTTTGATAAACGTGTAAATCTCTCAAGGACACGGTGACTTTTATCAATACATTCGCCTGTATTTACCCCCCAAATAATGAAATGTTAATTAGCTGCTAATGTGGCTATGATAAAGAACTACAAATTCCATGATGATCTGGACGAGACTGCCGAATCAAGGCAAATATAAGATTCTTTGAATTAACTATATCATGTTAACTAAATGTAGTAATGAATAAATTGGCAACATTTTTTAAACGGACAATTCTTTAAACTGTCTTGTGCGAGTTTTACATTGACACAATACCTGTTAGCAAAGGTGTCATGCAGGAGCTTGCAGGGATTTGTAGTTTTGCATGATTTCTACTTTGATGCTAGTTGGCATCATCGAATCTGAGAGTAAATAGAGCTGAATATATTGATAAAAGTCACCTTGTCCGACAGAGTTTATATGGTTATCAAAACGTCATGCCAGAGTAAGCTTACACGAAACACAGCCCTTATGTTAAGTGTTTCTAAAATCCGCTATGGGAAAAATTTTTCACCACTAATTTATTTGAACCATTAGCCTGTTTGACCGCTAGGTTTTATGGGTATTATGACACCTCCACTGTGGGGCTCTATGGTCTTTGCCATACTGACTTGCCGCATGCAATTTTAAGTTTAACCACTATGTGTCAGCACATATTCACAAATTAAGTCAAGTAGGGCAAGAGAGGCCAGTGCTTTTATTTCATTGGCACGGGTAGTCTCAGAGGTCTGAGTACTTGTATAAACTGCCTTAATTTTGCTGGACCCCCTAATGGGGATCCATAATAAATACAAATATAAATACTTGTGACATTCTTATGTCTTCTAAAAGCATTTACAAACCAAATAGGTACAGGTATCAATAGCATGTTAATTCTCATCATACAGTTCAAAGATCCATTGCACACTTTTGGCACACAACACATGGAGTTTGAAATAGTAGAAATAGCAATTTTATGATATTATTTCCTAATGTTTTGTGCAATAATGAGAACTACCTATTGCAAAATAAAGGTGGGCTACCTAAATCCCCAACCTCTAGGCATAAAAAGGTTAAAAGGTGAAGCAGGCTTTAATTTTCTTCAAAGTTCTATTGCAATAAAGAATGGCGCCGGAGGAGATGCCTGCCGTTTTACGTGCTCCTAAACAATTGTGCTATTTTGTGTGTTTTTTTGCATTGTTTGTAACTTGTTTTGTACATAATGTTTATGCTACCGTCTCTTATGACCGAAAAGAGCTTCTGGATATCAGAACAGTGATTATTCACCTTGAACTGAATGAAGATTTTTCTTTAATGAGGATATAATGTTGCTCCCAGATAAGGCCCAAATCCCCGTCATTCGCAAGAAGAAAATAAGGAAATACAGGGGGCGGAGATCAGGATACCTTGTGAGAATTGGTTGGCAAAGTGGGTAACCCGCCTCTACCATCCGTTCTATTGGCCAAGGGGCAATCACTGGAGAATAAACTGGATGAGCTCCGTTTGAGACAATCCTGCCAACGGGACATTCAAAACTGTAATATTGTATGCTTCACCGAGTCGTTGCTGAACGACGACACGGATAATATACAGCTGGTTGGGTTTTCCGTGCATCGGCAGAACAGCTTCGTCCAGTAAGATGAGGCGTGGGGTTGTGTGTCTGTTTGTCAATAACAGCTGTAATGTCTAAAGTTAAGGTAGTCTCGAGGTATTGCTCGCCTGAGGCAGACTACCTCATGATAAGCTGTAAACCACACTATCTATCAAGAGAGTTTATCTATATTTTTCGTAGCCGTCTATTTACCACCACAAACTGGCACTAAAACCGCACTAAGCCAGCTGTATAAGGCCATAAGCAAACAAGAAAATGCTAATCCAGAAGCGGCGCTCTTAGTGGCCAGGGACATTAACGCAGCCAAACTTAAATCCGTTTGACCTCATTTCTACCAGCATGTCACATGTGCAACCGGAGGGAAAAAAACTGTCGACCACCTTTACTCCACACACAGAGATGCGTTCAAAGCTCTCCCTTGCCCTCCATTTGGCAAATCTGACCATAATTATATTCTCCTGATTCCTGCTTACAAGCAAAAACTAAAGCAGGAAGTACAAGTGACTCGCTCAATACGGAAGTGGTCAGATGATGCAGATGCTACACTACAAGACTGTTTCGCTAGCACAGATTGGAATATGTTCCCGGGATTAATCCAATGGCATTGAGGAGTATACCACCTCAGTCACTGGCTTCATCAACAAGTGCATCGACAATGTCGTCCCCACAGTGACCGCACGCACATATTCCAACCAGAAGCTATGGATTACAGGCAACATCCGCACCAAGCTACCAGACGGGCTAAATGCCTTTTATGTTCGCTTCGAGGCAAGCAACACTGAAGCATGCATTAGAGCACCAGCTGTTCCGGACGCTCTGCGTAGCAGATGTGAACAAGACAGGTCAACATTCACCAGGCCTCGGGGCCAGACGGATTACCAGGACGTGTACTCAGAGCATGCGCAGACCAACTAGCAAGTGTCTTCACTGACATTTTTAACCTCTCCCTGACCGAGTCTGTAATACCTACATGTTTCAAGCAGACCACCAGAGTCCCTGTGCCCAAGAAAACGAAGGTAACCTGCCTAAATGACTACCGGCCCATAGCACTCACTTCGGTATCCATGAAGTGCTTTGAAAGGCTGGTCATGGCTCACATAAATACCATCCTCCTGGAAACCCTAGACCCACGCCAATTCGCATACCGACCCAATAGATACACAGATGACGCAATCTGAATCGCACTTCACACCGCCCTTTCCCACCTGGACAAAAGGAACACCTATGTGAGTATGCTGTTCATTGATTACAGTTCAGCATTCAACACCATTGTGCCCACAAAGCTTATCACTAAGCTGAGGACCCTGGGACTAAACACCTCCCTCTGCAACTGGATCCTGGACTTCCTAATGGGCCGCCCCCAGGTGGTAAGGGTAGGCAACAGCACATCTGCCACGCTGATCCTCAACACAGGTGCCCCTCAGGGGTGCGTGCTTTGTCCCCTTCTATACTCCCTGTTCACCCACGACTGCGTGGCCAAGCACGACTCCAATACCATCATTAAGTTTGCTGACGACACAACGGTGGTAGGCTTGATCACCGACAACGATGAGACAGCCTATAGGGAGGAGGTCAGAGACCTGGCAGTGTGGTGCCAGAACAACCACCTCTCCCTCAAAGTAAGCAAGACAAAGCAGATGATCGTGGACAACAGGAAAAGTAGGGCCGGACACGCCCCCATTCACATCGATGGGGCTGTAGTTGAGCGGGTCGAGAGTTTCAAGTTCCTTGGTGTCCACATCACCAACAAGCTATCATGGTCCAAACACACCAAGAAAGTCGTGAAGAGTGTACAACAATGCCTTTTCATCTTCAGGAGACTGAAAAGATTTGGCATGGGACCTCAGATCCTCAAAAGGTTCTACAGCTGCACCATCGAGAGCATCCTGACTGGTTGCATCACCGCCTGGTATGGCAAATGCTTGGCATCCAACCGGAAGAGGGTAGTGCGTACGGCCAAGTACATCACGGGGGCCAAGCTTCCTGCCATCCAGGATCTACACTACTGTTCAAAAGTTTGGGGTCACTTAGAAATGTCCTTGTTTTTGAAAGAAAAGCACAATTTTCATCCCTGAAAATAACATCAAATTGATCAGAAATACAGTGTAGACATTGTTAATGTTGTAAATTACTATTGTAGCTGGAAACGGCAGATTTTTATGGAATATCTACATAGGCGTACAGAAACTGAAGATCTCGTGCAACGCTGTGTACTACTCCCTTCACAGAACAGCGCAAACTGGCTCTAACCAGAATAGAAAGTGGAGTGGGAGGCCCCGGTGCACACCTGAGCAAGATGACAAGTACATTAGAGTGTCTAGTTTGAGAAACAGACGCCTCACAAGTCCTCAAATGGCAGCTTCATTAAATAGTACCCGCAAAACACCAGTCTCAATGTCAACAGTGAAGAGGCGACTCCGGAATGCTGGCCTTCTAGGCAGAGTTACAAAGAAAAAGCCATATCTCAGACTGGCCAAAAAAAAATAAGATTAAGATGGGCAAAAGAACACAGACACTGGACAGAGAAACTCTGCTTAGAAGGCCAGCATCCCGGAGTCGCCTCTTCACTGCTGACGTTGAGACTGGTGTTTCCAGCCGTTTCCAGCTACAATAGTTTCCAGCTACAACTTCAGTTTCTTGGCAATTTCTCGCTTAGAATAGCCTTCATTTCTCAGAACAAGATTAGACTGACGAGTTTCAGGAGAAAGCTCTTTGTTTCTGGCCATTTTGAGCCTGTAATCGAACCCACAAATGCTGATGCTCCAGATACTCAACTAGTCTAAAGAAGGCCAGTTGTATTGCTTCTTCAATTAGCACAACAGTTTTCAGCTGTGCTAACATAATTGCAAAAGGGTTTTCTAATGAACAATTCCCCTTTTAAAATGATCAACTTGGATTAGCTAACTCAGCGTGCCATTGGAACGCAGGAGTGATGGTTGCTGATAATGGGCCTCTGCACGCCTATGTAGATATTCCATTAAGAATCTGCCGTTTCCAGCTACAATAGTCATTTACAACATTAACAATGTCTACACTGTATTTCTGATCCATCCTAAGTGACGAGAATCTTTTGAACGGTAGTGTATATAATAGGTGGTGTCAGAGGAAGGCCCAAAAAATTGTCAAAACAGTCACCCAAGTCATGTTCTCTCTGCTTCCGCACGGCAAGCGGTACCGGAGTGCCAAGTCTAGGTCCAAAAGGCTCCTTAACACCTTCTACCCTCATGCCATAAGACTGCTGAACAATTAATAAAATGGCCACCCGGACTATTTGCATTGACACCCCCCCCCCCCCTTTGTTTTTACACTGCTGCTACCCGCTGTTTATTATCTATGCATAGTCACTTTACCCCTACCTACATGTACAAATTACCTCGACTAACCAGTATCACCACACATTGACATGGTACCGGTACTCCCTGTATATAGCCTCATTACTGTTATTTTATTGTGTTACTTTTTTAAATTTTTTACTTTAGTTAATTTAGTAAATATTTTCTTAACTAAATTTTCTTAACTGCCTTGTTGGTTATGGACTTGTAAGTAAGCATTTCACGGTAAGGTCTATCTATACCTGTTGTATTCAGCGCATGTGACAAATAAAATTTGATTTGAATATTGATCTATGTACTGTCTCTGGATCAGCTGGTCAACTAGACCTTGAAAGCGAGCTTGACTACTTAGAAGTAATCATTTACCTACATCACAAAATAAACAAATCATGGATACATGGCAATAGTCTCCAAAAAAGCGTAGGGCTGACATTGAGATTCATTGTGACAACCCACTGGACAAAAACTGGTTGAATCAATGTTGTTTGCACGTAATTGCAACCCAAAAATGATGACGTTAAATCAACGTGAAAAACTGATTGAATTTGCAAAAGTCATCAACGTAAGGGAATTGTCTTTTTTTCCCCACCTGACTTTTAAACTAAATCCAATGACATGGTGATTTGTGTTGTTGATTTTACTTTGAATTCACGTTAGTTGACAACTCAACGAAATGTAAATTAAATGTAAATCAAAATTAAATGTCTGTGTCCAGTGGGAAAGCTGTTGACTTCTGTTAGGATAGGTGAAAATCATTAGGCTACAAACACAATTATAGGCGATCAAACCAGTTTTGATCTATTAAGTTGTGTTGATTGGATACAATAAGAGTAATGTTATTTGTAACTAGGTGTCAACTCCTCTGAATACCATCATGATTAGCACCTAGAGAGCGTGCTGCTTACGTTAGGGCCTATGCTCATGGAAAAACTGAGATAGATACAGGAAACACCCGTCATGTGATTTCCAACCACAAGACCTCAATCGCCTGTTGAATACATCCTGTCATCTCAAAGTATTTTATGAAATCATAAGAGTTCTTCAAGCTAATCAGCCACCATACTATATATATATATACTGTGTGTATATATATATATACAAAATATGTCCCAAATAGCACCATATTCCCTATATAAGGGCACTGCTATGGGCCTTGACTAAAAGTGTGCACTGCCAAGGGAACAAGGTGCCATTTTTGGGACGCGACCCTAAAGTTATTACTATCCAAGAAAAAAAAAGCTACAGTACTTCACAGAACGTTCGGAACATTTAGTAATTTTATTACATAAGAACGTACATACAAAACACACTTTTATAAAAAGTTGATAAAACTCAGCAATTATTTGACATTGTCAGTAGAAATACACAATCCCTACAAACATTTACAATCAACTCTAGTATAGAGTTGTGATCCTAACCAAGGACCCCCCCCCAGACCACATTCTTCTGAACTATCTCCCTCATAGCTTTCACAAATTAGATATGTACACAATTTGACCTAGTTGGAAAAACCTTCAAATGATAAGATAACAAGGGGAGGGGGGTACACACACATACACAAAAAACTACTGAGAGGAACAAGTAGAGAGTATATCCATTCAAATATTTTTCTGCTTTGGTGTTGGTTTTCGCCACGTCTGGTGAGAAGTGACTGGAGGAGTGTAGAGAAGCTGTTGATCCTCTTTCCCCCCCCACTCCAAATACTACCCCTTCTTTCTGCCCCTCTTATCCTCTAACCCAGAGTGAAGTGGAGACATGTGTTTCTCTGCACCTGCACACAGAGAGAAAGGGAAGAAAAAGTTAAGTCAGTACTCTCTCTCTGCCTCTCTCACGCTCCCTCCCTCTCTCCCTCCCTCCACTGGAGAAAGGGAGCAGACAGACTGGCGCCTAGTGTGGAACTTTCACTAACCCCAGGCTGATAGCAATGAATCCCCTACACATTCGCTGGCTTGGCTAATTGGCAACCATGGTGAGAGGGGGGTAAGAAAAAGAGGGTAAAGGGGACTAGACTCTTTCCCTGCATAGCAATGCCCCCTTCATCTCCAAAACCAGTGCCTGATATTGCTATTTATTGTTGTTAATAATTTGAAGAAGTATGGAGTTTGTTCACACACTTTTTTCCTGAAGCAGTCCAATGCCATTGCCAGCCTATTCACAGCAAATTGGAGATTATATATACATGTAATGCAACAGCAATAACACATGAATAGATGTAAACAGATGTATAGATACCTACCATTTCTGGAAGTCACATTCCTCCTGTTTAATGGCACAATCGTCCATCTTCTTGGGAGAAATTGCGTGCAAGGTCTGCAGTCTTCATGGAAAAGAAAAATTAGAAATATTATAGCCACTGAAAGCGAAATTCTTAGCCAGACTTGACAACAAGATATAAACAATGACGCATGGAGTGGATACACTGGTTACATATAGTGCAACACGCACCGATACTTGATGAATACATTTTGACCGTTCACCATGTTACAGTGTTACAGAATCTCTTTCCAACAACATCACATTGTTCATAGGTAAAACATAGCGAAAAACATGTCTTCCGTTACATGCACGTCTATTCCTCCATTTCATACAATAGGAATTAAAGAGACATGCAATAAAATTCAGCATAACGTGGGCGGGCGAGGGGCAACCATCTTCACCTTTAGTGACAGCACCAAGTCAGGCGTGGTTGTCGCTGAAGACTCGTCTTCTAGCGCGATTTGCAGGTCGAAGATGTAGTCGATAACGTGCTGCAGAATTTCCACTTGGCTGACTGACTTGTTCTGTGGGATACTCGGTACCAGCTCCTTGAGTTTCGAGTAGCAGTCATTCATATCGCACAACGCGCCCACGGGTTCCTCCATAGATGGCTTATTCCGGGTGATGGAGAGACTCTGATCCGAAATGCAGCGGACAGCTTCGTAGCAGCTTCTGACAGATCTCATTGGACTGATGGCTTTCATGTTTGTGAGTAGGCTACAATTAATTATTTCAATTCGAAATGACGTTCCGATTCGGATAAGAAGGATCCAATATTCTCACTCAGGCAACAACCAGCTACAGTAATTCTGTTAGTGTGAGGGTGGCTTTATACACCATTGTCAACCAGTCGCCGCCCCCTTCTCACAAATAAATAAACCCTCGAACTCTGATTAGCCAGTGTAGAGACTTCCTGGTGGTTCTGAGGAGCATAGGGTTTCTGATTGGATGTTCAAACGTCACCTATGAGGGGGGGGGGGGGGGGGGGTGCTATGAGGGATTGACCAACAATTAGACACTTAATTTCAGGTAGGCCTATTTGGCTACAATCAACAAAGCATATTTTGGTGAGCACTGAATACGGATGACAACATATGATAGGCTATTCTACTTGATTAATAGGCCTAAATATGATTAGGCTACTATTCTGCTCAGTGACATAGTTTGTGCCAAGACAAATATGGGCTTAGGGCCCACTCTGGATCTTCTTTCTTTATCAAATTGAAGCCACACGTTACCTTTACATCTTTAACGGCAGTTTGTTCCTGTCATGACTTTACAGACATCTCGGCGTCTGGAATCTTTTTTTTTCACCTCTCTTGGCGTCACATGGTTTTAAAAGATGTCAAGAGACAAGACAGAGAGCAGGCAGACAGCTTGAAAATCCTATAATTATAAGCGGTATGAAAGGTGATGGATTTCACACCATTCACTCGCTTTATAGGAATAACAATCCTTTCCATTCACAAGAAATTAGATAACTTATCCAAACAGTTATAAACCTTATCATACATGAGTGCTTGAAAGTTCAAACTCCCTTCATTGTGAATTACAGTTTTTAATTTGTTATTATTAGCTATCATATTATTATCTTTGTTTTATTATAGCCCCAGCAACCCTCTCTGTTTTATAGCTAAATTGTGAACAGTGTCTATATCTCCCCACCACTCTCAAGGATTTTCCTTGATCATTTTCCTCTCAATTAAAATAAAGATAAAAGATAAGAACCAAATCCAAACAAATATGAAATCTAGTTAGTCACGGCAGACGAAAACATCCTTTGGGTGATGTGAATACAATTCGGGATGAACACTTACTGAAAATAAGTTATAAATTGTTCTCTTTCTTTTTAACCCATGCATTTTTTGTTTAAATCAAAGTGTGTCCCTCTGTTCCTTTTTGGTCTAATTTTCCCTTTTCTCACAATCCTGTTTTGTGGAGGAATGCACCCTTGCGCCAGCTGTGTGTCCTATTCCACCCCAGCTGTGTTGATCTAACGCGCCAGTCCCAGACAGCCTGGCGCCAGTCTCCCGACGTCATCCATTCACCCGCTCCAACGCGCCCCTCATGGCAAACGCCCGCCCTCACCAGAACCTCTTCGTGGAGCTCGCTTACTGGGCCCTTCACTCAAAGTCGTGGACCTGCCCCCTTTTCTCTGTTTCTGTTGCCGCAGCCCACTGAGATTTGTCCCAACTCCCGACCTATAATGCATGAGATTGACAATACGCTGACTCTCTAAAAATAACCCATTTGGTTCCTCTCCTCTGACAGCGCAACCAATCCTTGTTAGAGTCAATAATAATAGTAGTAGATAACATTTATGTTGGTGTATGCATCATCTGAAGAAAGAGGGAGTGCATATTTGTCATCAGTTGGTAAACCCAGGATGTGTTAAAGATTCAATTAAAACACACAAACATAGAAAAATATAGATTTAGGAAGGAGTTTTCACGCTCAGTATTTTTATATTATGAACAAATAAAGAGGTAGCTTAATTGTTTTCTGATGGATAAGCACTACCGGTGAAGTTGGCCCAATAGCCCGCCCCTTTGCAGTGGTTGCACAGATGTTAATGTCAGCGGGTAGGCTGCTATCCACTGCCTTGACCCCTGCTATCCACTGCCTTGACCCCTAATGACTACAAGTAATTGAATGACCTCATTCAAGAGCGAACCACTCATGTTATAACGTGTGGTGTGACCAGTCTTCGGTCCATTGCTATATTAAAAATACAATTTGTGAACGTTATTTGTTGTCCTAACAAGACTTCGACCTCTTAAATATGTCAAGGGTAGGAGGGTGGACAAATATTTTCCTAAAATCTCTGGCCTGGTGGGAAAATTACTATTTATACAGTACCAGTCAAAAGTTTGGACACACCTACTCATTCAAGGGTTTTTCTTTATTTTTTACTATTTTCTACATTGTAGAATAATAGTGAAGACATGAAAACTATGAAATAACACATATGGAATCATGTAGTAATTAAAAAAGTGCTGAACGGCAGGTAGCCTTGTGGTTAGAGTGTTGGACTAGTAACTGAAAGGTTGTTAGATCGAATCCCTGAGCTGACAAGGTAAAAATATATTGTTCTGCCCCTGAATAAGGCAGTTAACCTGCTGTTCCTAGGCTGTCATTGTAAATAAGAATTTGTTCTTAACTGACTTGCCTTGTTAAATAACAAATCAAAATATATTTGAGATTCTTCAAAGTAGCCACCCTTTGCCTTGACGACAGCTTTGCAAACTCGTGGCATTCTCTCAACCAGCTCCATAAGGTAGCCACTTGGAATGCATTTGAATTAACCGGTGTGTCTTGTTCAAAGTGAATTTGTGCAATTTCTTTCCTTCTTAATGCGTTTGAGCAAATCCGTTGTGTTGTGTCTGGTATACAGAAGATAGCCCTATTTGGTAAAATATCAAGTCCATATTATGGCAAGAACAGCTCAAATAAGCAAATAGAAATGACAGTCCATCATTACTTAAAGACATGAAGGTCAGTCAATCCAGAAAATTTCAAGAACTTTTAAAGTTTCTTCAAGTGCAGTCGCAAAAAACATCAAGCGCTATGATGAAACTGGCTCTTATGAGTACCGACACAGAAAAGGAAGACCCAGAGTTACCTCTGCTGCAGAGGATACGTTCATTAGTGTTACCAGCCTCAAAAATTGCAGCCCAAATAAAAGCTTCAGAGTAACAGACACAACTTAACATCAACTGTTCAGAGGAGACTGCGTGAATTATGCCTGCATGGTCGAATTGCTGCAAAGAAACCACTACTAGAGGGACACCAATAAGAAGAAGTGACTTGCTTGAGAAATGGACATTAGATCGGTGGAAATCTGTCCTTTGGTCTGATGAGTCCACATTTGAGAATTTTGGTTCCAACCACCGTGTCATTGTGAGACGCAGAGTAGGTGAATGGATGATCTCAGCATGTGTGGTTCCCACAGTGAAGCATGGAGGAGGAGGTGCAATGGTGTGGGGGTGCTTTGCTGGTGACACTGTCTGTGATTTATTAACAATTCAAGGCACACTTAACCAGCATGGCTACCACAGCATTCTGTAGCGATACGCCATCCCATCTAGTTTGCGCTTAGTGGGACCTGTAATTTGCTTTTCAACAGGCTGTGTAAGTGTTATTTGACCAAGAAGTGATGGAGTGCTGCATCAGATTACCCGGCCTCCACAATTTTTTAAATATATATTTTTAAATTGAACCTTTATTTAACTAGGCAAGTCAGTTAAGAACAAATTCTTGTTTACAATGACAGCCTACACCCGACCTCAATTCAATTGAGATGGTTTGGGATGAGTTGGACCGCAGAGTGAAGGAAAAGCAGCCAACAAGTGTTCAGCATATGTGGGAACTCCTTCAAGACTGTTGGAAAAGCATTCCAGGTGAAGCTGGTTGAGAGAATGCCAAGAGTGTGCAAAGCCGTCAAGGCAAAGGGTGGCTACTCTGAAGAATCTCAAATATAAAATATATTAACATTTGTTTAGTAATTTTTTGGTTACTACATGATTCCATATGTGTTACTTCATAGTTTTGATGTCTTCACTATTATTCTACAATGTAGAACATAGTAAAAATAAAGAAAACCCCTTCAATGAGTAGGTGTGTCCAAACTTTTGACTGGTACTGTATGTGTTATCTGTACAAGCAACTGCATATTATTGCATATGTATAAACATTAAATCAATACAAATTGGAAGAATATGGTGATGAACAAAGTTGGGCTATATGAAATTATAAGAATAAGAAAAAGTTATATAATACAGTTATATTGTTATTATAGTTATAACAGCATACTGCAAAATGATGAACACTTTTTTCGCTTTGGTAGGCTACAATGTTATAATTCTGGATGGTCAAAAATGGCATAGCCTACGCAGTGGCCTGCAAGTTGATTCCCTCCGCACCCAGGATTTTTCTATTTCCCATTTGCAGATTCCAGAGCTCTGAATCCATGTGACACTGGTGCGTCTGGGCAGGGATCAGGTGCCCTCGCGCTGCGCTGTTGGAAAGGCCCCGACACAAACGAGGCTCTCTTTCAATGGATGGGAGAATTTCGAGACTGGCGTCAGTGAGTCTGCCTCGCTCCGCATCCCCGCCCTCTCTCTCTCCCCCGGTCCTCCGTGCAGCTGGACGCAGACAATCAAGCTATCAACAATCGCCATGCATAATTAGCATCGCCCTCCCCACCCCACCCCCCCCCCCTCGTAACCCCTGTCGCCTCCCCCTCGCCTCTACCCAAAGAAAACCTTTCAAGGCGTTCGTTTTTTAATCCGCTGTCAACAAAGACTCTCTATTTCTTCTCCTGGTAACAAAAGAGGAGAGAGTAGCTAGAAGTCCCGTGTCATCTCGCTGAGAGCTAGCCCCACACTCACACACAGGCGGTTGGAAAGGCAGGCAATTGAAGACAAAACCCACTGTGCATAGAAGTCAATTCAACATCTATTCCACATTGGTTTAATGTAATTTCAAAGAAATGACGTGGAAACAACGTTGATTCAATCAGTGTGTGCCCAGTGGGAAGGGCACCTTTTCCCACAAGTATCACAGGGTCATTTACAGAATGAAACATAATTTGTGTTATCTGTAGTGTCATCCAACTCCTCTCCCCCTCTGTCTGGCATCAAAGAAGACCCTTGAGTTTTCTTTGAGGCTTTGAGGGGCTTAGAAATTCCAATGCGCTCTCTCATGCCACTGTGTCCAACTCCCAAACAATGTATGCTAAGTCTGATAATATTTGACTCTGATAAAAATCTATCTGATAATAGTAGCTAATATCATATTCATTCACAGCATTTGAGAATGTCACATTATCACAACAGCATGAACAAATGTCCATATACAGCAGAACTGCATTAGTTGACCATGCAGCATAACTGGCATTACTGAAATCTCTTTTTACTTTTGAACATAAACTATGATATGTACAATAAATCATGATCGAGATGATCTTCTTCAGGACAGTTACTAAGGCCTATAGTAACTGAATAGTAACTAAATAATAACACATAATAACTTAATTTAATTTCGTTTTGCTATATGAGTATTTATAGTATATCTTCATTGAGACAATGTTCTTCAGGACAATTCTATAGAGCCTAAGGCAGGGTTCCCCAATTGGCGCCAATTTTATTTGTCCCCCCAAGGTTTCTGATAAAAAGAAAAGCTTTTTCATATTTTTATTGTTGGACATAAAATATGATAAAAACACCAGCAAATCAGCTCCAAGTGATTTTAATTTTGGAACCTGTTCCAAAGTATTCCCACACATAAGAGACATGATCGTATACAAATGTAAGCAAGGTTTGAAATTATGATGTTTCAGTCAATTATATCCGTTTGGGCTTCTTGCGGTCAGTTTGCAGTCTACAAATGATTTGTAATTATGTTCCGGCCCCCTGACCATCCACTCAAGAAAAAATTGTCCCGCAGCTGAATCTAGTTGATGATCCCTGGGCTAAAATCCCGGTTGGAAGATTCCCAGAATCAGAAGAGAATAAGCAGGAAATCCTGAATCCTCCACCCAGGATTTCTGAAAAACCTGGGAATTTTTGTGAAAGTTACCAGAATTTTGCCACCCATGTAGGTTTACAGTAACCATGTAATGACCTCCACACCATGGGAACATTAATAATCACCACTATCATGTTCTCAGCTAGAAATGTCCCTGTGAACTGCACAATGCCAATACCAAAACCAGCACCTTGATCTAGACGCAGTGCTGCGCACAAGGTTTTCTCTTTCTGATGTTGTTGCATAAATACAATATTGGGATGGGCACTGGGAATGACAAGGGAGGAAGACAAGCTGAAACAAGCTAACAGAAGGCCAAACGTGGCCTGCTCATAGTGTGCCTAGCCGCCCCCTGTTTTTATCTCTTTATCGGAGAACAAACTGTTTGTGCCTTTCAAGAAGAGACCTGCCGGAGTAGCCATTTGTTTCAGACATGCCCCTTTTCTTTGGCGTAAACACAGAAAAAGCTGGCTGAGTCCAATGTCACATACCTTTGCTTAGGCTAGTGTCTGCCGCACCTGAGGTACATTTGGAGGCGGGAGGGACCTTGCAGATGAACACAATGCCAGTATGATGCCATAGTCACGTGAGAAGTCATGTTTTGGGTCTATAGACACATAGACAGACAGACAAGGTAGACAGACGGACGGACGGACAGACAGACAGACAGACAGACATAAGGTATGTCATTATGATCCTGTGGTAGACTAGACATGTTACAAATTTAGACCCATCTAGACCAGATCTTTTTTTCCCCCGGTAATCAGTTTACGATGCACAATGCCTTATATTAGTCTGCATAGTTGGAAAATGTCTCTGCCATCTCATATGGAAAACGTAACTTTGGTTCAGCTGATAAATCTAATAAATGCCGATCCCATAAGACTCTTCTGGCATCTATCAGACCCATGTGATTTTTTGTATTTTTATTTAACCTTTATTTAACTAGGCAAGTCAGTTAAGGACAAATTCTTATTTACAATGACGGCCAAACCCGGACGACGCTGGGCCAATTGGGTGCTGCCAATTGGGATGTTCCTTGGACCAAGGTAAACTAAGGTTAAGCTAAACCAGCCCCATCTGGAACAATTTGAATATTGGATTAACATGAATGGAAACCTAACAGCCTCTAACAACAACAACAAAAAACTCTCTGTTTAAAATTGCAAAACAATGTCAGTCTCTTTGGATAGGACCATGGTAGGACCGATGAGCACAACAGACCCAGCCAGTCAGTCAGTCAACCAGGCAGCCGGTCGGTCAGTCAGTCACCCTGCCAGTCTGCTACAGCCTGAGGAACATGGCTGAACGTCTGTGTCCGTAGTAGCCATGGCATCCCTCCAAACCCCCCAATCTAAGAGCCCTCCGGCTGCCTCCTCCAACCGCCAGTTACCAACATTTACTATGTTGCGAAGTTACATCTAACGCCCTGGGTGAACAGAGAACTTGAAGGAGAGTCTGGCAGTCATAGTGATAGTGTTGCTTCTCTCCAGAGTTGTATGTTTTATGTTCACTGTATTTAAATTGTATGATGACCATGTTGACTTGTGTCTGGATTCTACATTGTATATTGCTGGCAGCACCTTCTCACTAAGTAAAATTCCAGGTATGTGTAAATGTACTTAGCGAATAAAGGGATTCTGAATCTGATTCCCTCTTTAGGCAAAAGCCATTTGAGGACCCAGTTCTTGTGTGTGTCTGAGAGAGAGGGGGATGAAGAGGAAGTCAGACAGTTGGGAAGAGGGGTATAGATAGACAGATAGAGGGAGTTAAAGAGGGAGCCAGAAAGAGAGGTAGATCGAGGTAGAGGTGAAAGAGAGAAAGGTAGATAGTGAGGGAGAAGGAAAGGGCCCTGCTACTGCTGTGGGTTCAGCTGGTCAGGTCTCTGAGAGACACAAAGTGGGAGGACAAGAGCTCCCTGGTGGGTATCTCTGCACCTGTGTGCGCTAGTGTGAGTTTCTGGGTCAAGAGGGTCCCTGAGAAATAAGACGGGTCACAGCAGTTACTTTCTCCATCCCCCTCTCCCTTCGCTCACTCTCTTTCTTAAGCCATCTTCAGCTCCACTCCTTCCATCTTCTCCCCCATCCCCCCTTCCCCCTCTTCTCCTCATCACTCCATCTCCTCCACACACCTCTAATGAAGTGAAACAATGGGATTGAGAGGTGACACACAGCTGATCCCCCTCTCCTCCCTCCTCCTCCCCCTGCTCTCCTCCTCCACTCACCCTCTGCCAATCTGGGTCACTGATCTCCCCCTTACCCCCTTACCCCCCTCCCCGCCACTCCCTTACCCCCCTCCGACCAACCCTTACCCCTTCCAGATGGTTGCACACAAGGAGGGGTCTGGGACACAGGGTGACCTGATTAGGTGAGAGTCTTGCACAAATTAGTGAGAAAGTAAGCTAATCAGAACAGAAACCATGTCTGTCTGTAGGTCGGTCAGTCTGTCTGTCTGTCTCGTCTTTCGTACAGTGGGACGGTTGGTCTGTCGATTGGTTCGTCTTGTCTTTATCTCTGTTTATGTGTCTCTCTGCCCACCTGTGTGTCTGTCCGTCATCCATTCGTATTGTCCGTCCAGCCCCTGCCCCTCTCTCTTCCACACACTCTAACGAGTCAGTCTGAATGGTGAGACAATATCACAGAAACAGGCTTAGTCTGGGACATATGTCTAAACATGGAAATTCATCTTATTATTCATGCACAAATGGTATTCATTTTATTACGTATAGCTGAAGGTATGTGGGGGTTTCGTATACTTAACTCAGGGTCAGTGTAACAGATGCATTGTGGATGGTGATGTAAGATATCACTGAAAGTCTTGTGTGTGAAATATGTCAACCATTACGGTATAGGCCTATTGTTTATTGTGTTGAATGCTGGGCTAAGGCCAGACAGGACTCAGTGTAAGAGCTATAGACGTTAATTGGAAATGCATAGGTATCGTGTCCCAAATGGCACCCTATTCCATATAGTACATTACTTTTGACCAAAAGTAGTGCACTATATAGGGAATAGGGTGTCATTTGGGATGCACTCCTAGTCTCCGATCTGTGTATTGTCCTGTGTGTGCTCATTTCCTGCTAGCCTAGCATACTTTCTTCACTCTGTAATTGGCTCAAAATATCTCCTCACCACTAGGTTAGACCTTCCAGTGTGGCCGAGGATCATTGGCTCTCAAGATTCCTCAAATGGTATGTTCTCATCTCTTCTCTTCACATGACCAAAAGAGGCACGGCCCTGAAAACAAAGTTCTCACAAACCAGTATAGCTCTTATACTTAAAATAACATTGTCATTAATAATGATACAAAAATATATTCGTGAGAGTGATGTTCAATTGGTACAGCTGGTAGAAGAATGTGAGCAGCTAGCATTTTAGAGAAGTCTCGTGGCTATGCACTCACGTACACTATAAACCAGCTATTGCAAGACGACTGTATTCAATTCAATACAACTTTATTAATCCCACAGTGGCAATCCAAAATATATTGGGGGCTCATCTACTGAGTGCATGATATGTACTGTAACAGAAGCAACTACAATGTTTGCATCTCTGAAATAAAAACGAAGCAATTGGTATTAAGTCACCAAGGCCTTTAGCATTGACATTGCTAGAGTGTTGCTCATGTAAGCTAGGCAATCTTGGAGTCTGAAGAATGCGCTGAGACAGGGCTACGTTTAATTGAACAGTAAAACACATTAAGTGACATCAGTGACATCACTTCCTTTTCTGAGAGGACACACTACAGACACACAGAGCTAAGAGAGGGAGCAAGAGCGAGTGAGAGAGAGAAAGAAAGTGAGAGAAAGGAAGAAATAAAAGAAGAAAGGTGAGAGAAAGAAAGAAAGATAAAAAAAGAAAGAAGGAAATAAAGTAAGAAGGAGAACAGACAGATAATAGGTCGATGAACTTAACATACAGAGCTCAGATGAAGACAAATGCTTCAAACAGGGAGAGATAAGATTCACACAGTGAAGGACGAGAGTAGCTCCTTTGAAACTGCGAAAAACGGTGATAGGCCCTAAAGAACTAAACCCTCACAGACTCACAAAGACAGCTATTAGAGATAGAGGATGGTCCAAATCATGAGGTGTTAATGTCTCTGCAGAGTATTCATAGTACATGTTGTTGTAGGCTGTGTATATTCATTAGTGTGTATGAGTGTGTATTGGGTGTGTTGTTATGTACTGTACCTACAGTATCAGTCAAAAGTTTGGACACACCTACTCATTCAAGTAAAAAAAAAAATATATATACATATATATATATATATACATATATATATTCTACATTGTAGAATAATTGTGAAGACTTCATAACTATAAAATAACACATATGGAATCATGTAGTAACCAAAAAAGTGTTAAAGAAATCAAAATATATTTAATATTTTAGATTCTTCAGAGTAGCCACTCTTTGCCTTGATGACAGCTTTGCAGTCTTGGCATTTTCTCAACCAGCTTCACCTGGAATGCTTTTCCAACAGTCTTGAAGGAGTTCCCACATATGCTGAGCACTTGTTGGCTGCTTTTCCTTCACTCTGCTCTCCAACTCATCCCAAACCAACTCAATTGGGTTGAGGTTGTGTGATTGTGGAAGCCAGGTGCAGCACCCCATCACTCTCCTTCTTGGTCAAATAGCCCTCACACAGCCTGGAGGTGTGTTTTGGGTCATTGTCCTGTTGAAAAACAAATGATAGTCCCACTAAGCTCAAACCAGATGGGATGGTGTATTGCTGCAGAATGCTGTGGTAGCCATGCTGCTTAAGTGTCCCTTGAATTCTAAATAAATCACTGAGATTGTCACCAGAAAAGCACCCCCCCCTACTTTGATGAATCTCAAATATAAAATACATGTTGATTTGTTTAACACTTTTTTGGTTACTACATGATTCCATATGTGTTATTTCATAGTTTTGATGTCTTCATTATTATTCTACAATGTAGAAAATTGTAAAATAAAGAAAAACCCTTGAATGAGTAGGTGTGTCCAAACTTTTGACTGGTACTGTATGTCTAATCAGAGTACACACATTTTAATTTGCACTGACACCTAGCCATGTGCCAATGGTTATTTACAGTATAGGAGACAGTCGTTAACAATTGAGTGTGTGTGTGTGTGTGTATATGCACACATTTGTGTATGTTTGTGTCTGTTTATCTGCTAGTGTGTGTGTGCGTGTGTTTATCCTCTTTGCGACGACCCTCTAATGGCTGTTAATTAAGAGCCATGTGTCAATCTAAGTAACATAGTAAAAACAAATCCCATCAAAATCGGTCAGTTTAAGCTAGTGATATGAGATTTTTTGCATTGGCTGCATCTCAATCCACCACCTCCGTCTATGTCGGCCTTACGGATGTGTGGCGGAAGGTGGCCAAGCTACAGCGGTGTTCGTCAGACCATGAGACATCACGAAAACTGGTCTTCTCACAAAAACGTCTGTAGCGTCTGAATGGTTTGGCAAGCCCCACGGGACTCGTCTACAGTTGGTAATACTGACGTGCCAACTTTTGTCTGTAGCGTCCGAACGGTTTGGGCTACAAACTAATATGACTCTCACGAATACAATGGTGTTCTCTGTTTTAATCTACAACCCCCACAAGTATCATGGGACTTGTACGAAGGTAACCCATACAAATGAATTGAAGTATGGAGGTAGGTTTGTGTCAACAAAAATATGTGTCAAAAAATATATTCCCTGAGCTTTCAAATATCTTCTAGATATATGACAGACACTTCAAAACCTTATTCCTAATGATTTATTTTTTGACTGTCTTTTTTTGCCATTTATAAATGTGTAACACAATGCGTCGCTATGGGCAATAGTAGTAAAGGCCAAATTCAAATATTTTATTTTTATTATTCCTAAAATTCTAAATCAAATAGCTAAATTATCAATGACCATCTTAAAACAATTCCATATGTTAGCTTAGTAGAATGGCTTAGACTATTAGAGGTTAAATAACTCCATTGGTGCTCACCTCACCTGTGTCAATGCATTAAAACAAACATGCCCATAACGGAGCAGTACATTCTTGTTGAAGTGTCCACAAGTTTGCTCCTATACTGGCAATAACTGGGAACATGGGCTGAGAATCCTGTGAGTGGAAGGTGTGTATGGTGAGACTTTGGAATAGACAGCAAAGTTTTTCAATGGGATCTCTCCGCAGGGGGAGGCAGGGAAACTGAAATGTCTGACCTTTTCCAACAGTCTGACTGTGAACATTTGTACGACAACCAAATGAAGGAAGACATAGACGCTATTAAAAAAGAACTGACGATGCAATATGAAGATAAATGTGTGGAGGAGATGAATCATAAACCCACATTGAGAACCTTTTATTTGATTAAGGGTGAATTTGTGTGTGACAGATATATTCTGTACAACCTACCTAAAAGCAAGAGATCGCTATGTGCACAGATAAGATCATGGATATTGCCTTTGCGTATTGAAACAGGTCGGTATAATACTATTGTGACCTCAAAGAGATGAACGTCATGTTATCCTCCATTGCCCTTTCTACCACAATATACGCTTGTCCTTATTTATTCCAGAAAGCCCACCAGATATGTGGCTGAGTGATGAGCAAAAACTGAAATGTTTTTCTGTCCATTGTGTATTTCCGTTTTTCCAGAATTTTTTGAGAAAGCCTGGAATAAAAGAAAGGTGGCGACCTATAATTAAATAAATAAAATCTTTAGCTCCTATATAGCAAAGGGCACGTACTGTATATACTGTAGATTGTGTGTAGGCCTGTCTCACACTTGAATTTTCTCTTTGTGCCAGACCGTGTTCAAACGCCTTCCGTTTCATTTTTCTGTCTTTATTTATCTGTATTTATAGATTAAAAAAATTATTTATACTGCTCTAGAGTTATTATTATTGCTTGGGTAACCGTATTATTTATTGATTTGGTTTTCATTCTTTACGCAGTACGCACGGCACAGAACACCGGAAGAATTATCACTGAATTATCACTGAATTATTCTAATGTTTGTTTATGTGTCAATTGATCCCATAAGAGATGGGTTGCCAACTGGCAATTTGACACAAAAATAAAATTCATTAATTAATGAATTAATTCCAGTTAATGATTGTCTGCATGGCAGACTTCTGCAGCATGGCTACAGGCTTCGAGATAATGACGGAAATCAGGGAGAGAGAGAACAAGAGAGAGACCAGAGAGAGAGAGAGACCAGAGAGAGAGAGACCAGAGAGAGAGAGAGAAACAAAAAGAAACAGAGGTAGAGAGAGAGAATGAGAGAAAGAAGAGACACACATGACAAGATAGGCATCCTCACAACCACCTAACTACATCTCATACAAACCTCCTAAAACAGGGCCGGCCCTAGCCATTTGGGGGCCCAAAGTGAGATTTGTTTTGGGGGGGGCCCACCACCTTGCGGGGAAAACCGAAATATGTATGTTTTAAAGTAAATTTCCTGCAATTCTACACATTTTGCCATGGGGAGTATAGAAAATGTTGCAGTTTTAAAGCAAGCCTTCTACAATTCTTCACAATTTGCCATGGGACAGAAAAGTTTAGCAATTTTATTACAAATTTCATGCAATTCTCAAAATTTTGCCATGGGGCAGAGATATTTTTTGCAGTTTTACAGTAAATTTCCCTAAATTCTACACATTTTGCCATGGCGTGGCGAGAAATGTCTGCAGTTTTAAAGCTAATTTCCTGCAATTACAAAGATTTTGCCAAGTGAGAATGACTAACAAAATCAATGGGGGCCCCTTGGAGGTCAGGGCCCCTGGGCACATGCCCTGCGTACCTGGTCGGTTTTCAGACATTATTACTACAAGTTTAGATAGCTAGCTAGACTAACTTACCAATTTAAGATTGTTAGCTGACATGGCTAATTGAGTGACTGACAGTGACTGACATGACTAACCAAATTTTAAAATTGCACCTTGTGTATTCTACTTTTCTAACTCTCAACAGTACATTGAGAACACGACTGTTGAGAACCCCCCAAAAAGCTAGGGCCCTATGAGACCACTTATGTAACTTATGCCTGGAGCTGGCCCAGTATTAATTTACACAGAGTTCATCCATCGTCGTGACTCAATGCTAGTGGGTTAGAAAGGAAAGGTCGAAGGTCAAACGCTAAACAGGCTAGGACGATGTTGCCTTTGCTGCCGTCTTTTGAATTATCTTTTTAAAAAGTAGATACAAAAGTTAGAAAATAACTAGCAGAAATCAACACAGCAGATTTGAGTTTCCCTTATTCCATCTTGTTCTAAGGGAAGAAATGTTATTGGTTAAGTTTAGGGGTGGGAATCTAACGTCAACCCACGTGTCTAATGTCAACCCACGTGTTAACAACCTCCACCTCCCACCAACTTTTTATATGAGGCCTAAAGTTACAAATATGCATCAGTTGACATTGTGTTATGTTGTGGCTTGGCACGTAAGTAAGTGAGTGGTAAATAAGGGTTCTGTTTGTGTTAACGTGGGTGCGTGCATGCGTGTGTGCGTTATTTTGTGTGTGTGTGCAACACTCCCTGTTCTCTAGTTGCCAGATGTAAGCCCTTGTCCAAATAGCAGATTATTCGCCTTCCTCAACGAACAACAACACACAACGTTGCGCTAACCTCCCGGTGACATCACGGCAACATCTGGAAAACATTAGGCTTCACCTGGATCCCTGTTTATGCTGTAATCCGAGCAGAGGACTTACAGATGCAGAACGGAAGGGGCTACGCAGTGAATGCCTGCTCGAAGGGGTTAACACAATGCACCCAGTTCATGATGGGAACCATCCTTTTCACGTCGCGCACAATAATAACCCCAGAGAGAATGTGGGTCTTTTTTTCTCACTCCACACAGCGACACTGTGCGCACGGTGGCGGTGGGTGATGCTGAGTCTATGCCTCCTAGTCTCCTTTATGTCACGCGCTACTTTTAGAAAACAGAAGGAAAAAATAAAAAGAAGAATACCCCCACGCCTGTCGCTTGCACACAGCTGGCATATTTTGAGCTGCTATTTCCTGTAAAAATTGTGACACGGGAATAATGACGGCTTTGATTGGACCTCTAGTAAACGAGAGGCACTTCCTGTTCTTTTGTATTGGTTTCATTGTGAAGAGATGGGCGAGATGGGGGGATGAGGGGAGGGAAGTGGGGGATAGGGGTACAGGGAAACAGCTGGTAGAGATACCACAGTCAGGAACATCTCCTTTCCTTTCTGCTCCTCTCCTTTCATACAGATCTAGGATCAGTTTACCCTCCCCCAATAGGGAGAACAACCCACAACTACCCTAAGAAACTACCCTTAGATCAGGATCACCTCGCCCTTTAACCTAAATGACTGGCGGGAGAAGTGACATTTCAACATGATGATTCTGTCAATGACTGATTGGTCAAATTAATCAACTGGTCAGGGGGGGGATGTTTGAATCATCAATATTTTACAGCTGATTGATGATCTTATTTTTGAGGTTGAAGATGCTACTCTGTTCTCAGATCAGATTTCAAGCAACGCTCCGCATTGGAAAAAGAAACATGAAACTTTTACATGATCAATCAATTTATTTGCCGGTCAACTCTGGTCTGGTAGGCCACACGCGCGCGCACGCACGCACGCACGCACGCACGCACGCACGCACGCACGCACGCACGCACGCACGCACGCACGCACGCACGCACGCACGCACGCACGCACGCACGCACACACACACACACACACACACACACACACACACACACACACACACACACACACACACACACACACACACACGCAGTGTCTGCCACATTGTCTACTCTCTCAGTGTGACCACTAAGTGAATTACCTGATTCAACAAATCATAATTTAAGATTAGCGAGCGGCGCTTCCTTACAAAGTGCTGAATTGCATCCCTCCAACTGATAATCAACACAGAGGTGAAGAAGACAGGGTTGTGTTCATTAGGCACTACCTGCATTGGTCCAATAAGAAACGCACATTTTTGTTTTCCGTTTGTTATGGTTGGCACTAATGAATAGAACCCAGGTGATAATCCAGGCTGTATCACATCCGGCCGTGATTGGCCCAGCATCGTCCGGGTTTGGCCGGGGTAGGCCGTCATTGTAAATGAGAATTGGTTGTTAACTGACTTGCCTAGTTACAATAAGGTTCAATAAAAAAAAAAGGTCTATAGAGGAGCACCAATAGAAACACTGCCACTGTACATTACAGTGTCCCATTGCACCTGAAATGTAGGGCAGAAGTAGAACAGAGAGCAGTTTTGCAACTTCCTTTTTCATATTATCTGTTCTGTCCTATCACACTGTTAGATCAGATATGGCTCAAGACATCCAAAAAGGAGAAGAAGATACACATAGAACTCAGAAATGTCTAAAGATTATAGCTGATATCTTATTTTCTGTGTGTTTTTAACTCTCTGTGCTCTCTTGGTCTTTTTATAAAAACACCTGGTTTCTTATCTTCGAGAGCAGGAGAGCAAATGTGTCAAAGTGGGGTCTCTAAAAATGTTTCTAGAGGACCTCTCTCTTTATCTCTCTCTCTCATGCTCTGTTTCTTTCTCTCTCTCTCTCTCTCTCTCTCTCTCTCTCTCACACACAAGCGCACACACACACACAGGCACACACACACACACGCACACACACACACACACACACACACACACACACGCGCACACACACACACACACACACACACACACACACACACACACACACACACACACACACACACACACACACACACACACACACACACACACACACACACACACACACACACACACACACACACACACACACACACACACACTGGTTGTTCTATCTTAGTGAATTTTTCCATTAGCGTTTGCAGAGATCACAGGTTGTGGTGCTTCCTGCCACAGTGTTTGTCACCACAGCAGCTAACCAGTATGTGCTCTCTCTGCTAGCTTGAGTATTATACATTTCTTCTCGATCACGTACAAACAATTTTTGGGATCTGTGTTGAAATGTATCTATAACAGAACAGCAATGATCAAATGCTCAAATACATGTACAGAAGTTCAGATCATTTTCTTGCCATTGTACCTGACTTGCATATCTTAGACCACCTTTTGCAAAAAAATTTAAATACAAGTGTCATCAGTGAATACAAAATTCACTGCTAAGTGTTTTGTTCACAGAATATTAACATTGTTTCATCAGAAGGGAAATGTACGCAAATGTCTTCACTGTGTCCAGCCATCAGTAAACACTACTGCACAAAAGTCAAAATCACCCCATCAGTGTCATACCATGTACAATATAGGGAAATATTTAAGCAATAGTGTGTCTAATGTTTACGATTTTTTTACAATATTGCGGACATGCAGAGATACAGAGAATGAAGTTGGGTTACTTCTTGGTAGGCCAATACGTTCTTATCCACGTCCATTGTATTCACCTTTCATTATTTCAATTGTGGACTGTGTTTCTGTGCACCAATGAAAGTCTACAAAACTATGACAAACCAGTATATTTATTGAATGTATAAATGATTCATGCACACAATGTGCTTATTTAAAAAAAATCAGGAATAATATTTGATTGGATGCGTATGAAATTGTTTGGTGAAATATGCATAAAAGGAGTAATTGCCCATAATTCTGCACCTTTGGGTACTCCAATTTTGATCATCATGATTTTGTGACTGCAAAGAAAATGTATTGATCTTGCAACCCAATCTCCAAATAAAACGTCAGGCTGTGGCGTAACAGATGTTGCATTAGTCATTGGCATAAAAATTGAGATTGTCCCCCCTTTGCTGCTATAACAGCCTCCCATCTTCTGGGAAGGCTTTCCACTAGATGTTGGAACATTGTTGAGGGGACTTGCTTCCATTGGGCGACTACGCTTGCCTCGCAGTCGGCGTCTCAATTCATCCCAAAGGTGTTCAATGGAGTTGAGGTCAGGGCTCTGTGTAGGCCAGTCACGTTCTTCCACACCGATCTCGACAAACTATTTCTTTATGTACCTCGCTTTGTGCACGGGGGAATTGTCATGCTGAAACAGGAAAGTGCCTTTCCCAAACTGTTGCCACAAAGTTGGAAAGCACAGAATCGTCTAGAATGTCATTGTATTCTGTAGCGTTAAAATTTTCCTTCACTGGAACTAAGAGGCCTAGCCCGAACCATGAAAAACAGCCCCAGACCATTATTCCTCCTCCACCAAACTTACAGTTGGCACTATGCATTGGGGAAGGTAGCGTTCTCCTGGCATACGCCAAACCCAGATTTGTCCTTCAAGACTGCCAGATGGTGAAGCGTGATTCATCACTCCAGAGAACGCATTTCTACTGCCCCAGAGTCCAACTTCACACCACACAAGGTCCCATTCTGTGAGCTTGTGTGGCCTACCAATTCATGGCTGAGCCATTGTTGCTTCTAGATGTTTCCACTTCACAATAACAGCACTTACAGTTTACCGGGGCACCTCTAGCAGGGCATTAAATTTGACGAACTGACTTGTTGGAAAGGTGACATCCTATGACGGTGCCACGTTAGAAGTCACTGAGCTCTTCAGTATGGCCATTCTACTGCTAATGTTTGTCTATAGAGATTGCATGGCTGTGTGCTCGAATTTATGCATCACTTTCCGCAACATGGGTTCAAACTGCACCATTTTGTTTCTCTCTATTTTGGTTGTGGTCCACTTAAAGGATTGCTGTATATTGTGAGTTATTATTTGTATTTTTCCTATTGCCATTATTTCATTTTTCCCCCATGTAAATTTTATATACTGGGATTTTAGAGTGTTCTGAAATTATTTTTAGCAGAGGAGGCATTTAGTTTTCAATATTGGTCAGTTATATCACGAGATCATCCGCAAATATGTTTAGTTTACATTCATGTTTACCAATACTGACACCTGTTACATTTGGGTCCTGTCTAATTCTTTCTGCAAGGGGTTCAATTGCCAGTGCAAACAGGAGGGGGAGAGGGGACATCCCTGTCTTGTGCCCCTTTCTAAAGCCATTTCATCAGATAATGTATTATTTGTGTATATATTTGCTTTAGGACATTTATATGATATTTTTATTACATGTATTATTTCAGCTGGAAAGTTGAAAGCTTCCAAAGTTTTAAATAGAAAAGGCCATTCAAGATGGTCAAGGCCTTTTCGTCATCAACAGTCATTATTGATACATTTATACCTTGTTTTTTGCGTATTGTATTAAACTGAAACATGTTCTTGTATTTGTTTTTTAAGTGTCTATTTTTAATAAACCCCATTTGATTGATATGTATCAAGTCTGGTAAGACTTTTGCCTTTCCATTGTTTATAAGCTTTGTTATTATTTTATTGTCACAAATAATTAAACTTATGGGTCTAGAATCAGTAGGGGACTCTCCAGATTTGACTGGTTTTAATATAACTGAAATAACTGTTTGATACATGGAACTAGGAAGTACTGAATTGAGTGACGTGTGTTGTCATTTGTGTAAATAGGGGTGATACTTTGTCCCATAATGTTGAATAGGATTCTATGGGAAAGCCATCCATTACTGGTGCTTCTCTCCGTGCGAATGCTTTAACAGTATCTAATATTTATTATTGGGTGATCCCTGTCTGCTGATAATTGCTTCAGAGTTGTTGAGTCTAAGAAGGCTATAGGATCCATCCAACTGTTGTTTAATTGTGTATTACAGTTTAAGTCGGAAGTTTACATACACTTAGGTTGGAGTCATTAAAACGTGTTTTTCAACCACACCACAAATTTCTTGTTAACAAACTATAGTTCTGGCAAGTCGGTTAGGACATCTACTTTGTGCATGACACAAGTAATTTTTCCAACAATTGTTCACAGACAGATCATTTCACTTATTATTCACTGTATCACAATTCCAGTTGGTCAGAAGTTTACATACACTAAGTTGACTGTGCCTTTAAACAGCTTGGAAAATTCCAGAAAATTATGTCATGGCTTTAGAAGCTTCTGATAGGCTAATTAAAATCATTTGAGTCAATTGGAGGTGTACCTGTGGATGTACTTCAAGGCCTACCTTCATCCTCAGTGCCTCTTTGCTTGACATCATGGGAAAATCAAAAGAAATCAGCCAAGACCTCAGAAAAAAATTGTAGACCTCCACAAGTCTGGTTCATCCTTGGGAACAATTTCCAAACACCTGAAGGTACCACGTTCATCTGTACAAACAATAGTACGTAAGTATAAACACCATGGAACCACGCAGCCGTCATGCCGCTCAGGAAGGAGACGCATTCTGTCTCCTAGAGATGAACGTACTTTGGTGCAAAAAGTGCAAATCAATCCCAGAACAACAGCAAAGGACCTTGTGAAGATGCTGGAGGAAAAAGGTACAAAAGTATCTATATCCATAGTAAAACGAGTCCTATATCGGCATAACCTGAAAGGCTGCTCAGCAAGGAAGAAGCCACTGCTCCAAAACCGCCATAAAAAAGCCAGACTACGGTTTGCAACTGCACATGGGGACAAAGATCGTACTTTTTGGAGAAATGTCCTCTGGTCTGATGAAACAAAAATAGAACTGTTTGGCCATAATGACCATTGTTATGTTTGGAGGAAAAAGGGGGAGGCTTGCAAGCTGAAGAACACCATCCCAACCTTGAAGCACGGGGGTGGCAGCATCATGTTGTGGGGATGCTTTGCTGCAGGAGGGACTGGTGCACTTCACAAAATAGATGGCATCATGAGGCAGGAAAATTATGTGGATATATTGAAGCGACATCTCAAGACATCAGTCAGGAAGTTAAAGCTTGGTCGCAAATGGGTCTTCCAAATGGACAATGACCCCAAGCATACTTCCAAAGTTGTGGCAAAATGGCTTAAGGACAACAAAGTCAAGGTATTGTAGTGGCCATCACAAAGCCCTGACCTCAATCCTATAGAAAATGTGTGGGCAGAACTGAAAAAGCGTGTGCGAGCCTACAAACCTGACTCAGTTACACCAGCTCTGTCAGGAGAAATGGGCCAAAATTCACCCAACTTATTGTGGGAAGCTTGTGGAAGGCTACCCGAAATGTTTGACCCAAGTTAAACAATTTAAAGGCAATGCTACCAAATACTAATTGAGTGTATGTAAATTTCTGACCCACTGGGAATGTGATGAAAGAAATAAAAGCTGAAATAAATCATTCTCTCTACTATTATTCTGACATTTCACATTCTTAAAATAAAGTAGTGATCCTAACTGTATGTCAGTTACTAGGATTAAATATCAGGAATTGTGAAACTGAGTTTAAATGTATTTGGCTAAGGTGTATGTAAACTTCCAACTTCAACTATATTTAAATATTCATAGAAGCTTTTAAAAATTGTAATCAATCAAGTTGTTATTTCTAATTACCGCATTTGTATCTGTATCTTTTAAAATTATAACTGGTTTAGCATGTATTTGCTTTGTGAGAGCTGCGAGATATTTGCCAGGTTTATTTGCCATTAAGAAATATGCATTTTTTTTGTTTAACCTGTATTTGTTGTCTCTCTTCAAAAGTAAAATATCAGATTCCTGCTTAAATTGAAATTTTATTTGATTCTTTACCTTGTATATATATTTTAATGTTTCTTTTCTGAGATTTTCTTGAATTTGAATTTCTAAATCCGATTTAGCTATTGCCGAGTATGAGATTATCATTCCCTTAATGTAAAGGCATCCCAGATTATATTGAGGGTAGGCTTTTCTCCATCCTCTATGTCTACATTTGTAATGGTAAAGGCTTTTATTTTTAGTTTACGTGTTTAATATATTTTGGTTCCAGAAGATGCGCTCTGTTCATTCTCCAAATTCTGTCACAAGTTGTGTGCCATTGGAACACAGGAGTGATGGTTGCTGATAATGGGCCTCTGTACGCCTATGTAGATATTCCATTACAAATCAGCCGTTTCCAGCTACAATAGTCATTTACAACATTAACAATGTCTACACTGTATTTCTGATCAATTTGATGTTATATGAATAAACAAAAAATTTGCTTTTCTTTCAAAAACAAGGAGATTTCTAAGTGACCCCAGTGTATATCATACATTTTTTAATCCAGAAATTGTTGAGTGGATTTTATGAAATTAAAATGTAGTTAGTTCTTGAGTAGATGTTCTTTCTTTGATAAAAAAAGGAATAGTATTTTGTAGTTGGGAATAGTACTCTCCAAGTGTCCTGTAAATTATTTGTAGAGATGACATTTTTCAGCCTCTTTGGAGGCTCCCCAAATGTTCCTTTTTTATTACTACAACTTTCAATCTTATCTTATGTACGATTTAGGTCACCTGCTAAAATAATAGTTCCTGTCTGGATTTGATCTAATATATCTTGTATTCTATCTAAAAAGAAACACCAGATTTGCCCTTGGTGGGATATACAATGACATCAATGCAGTCGTGTTCTTTTGATTATTGTATTTGCAATTTTGAAAGTACAATTTAGTTTTGATGAATGTATTTAAGTTTTGAGACGGCAACTACATTTTGAAAATACATTTACTGTTTCGCAAAAGACCACAGAGTTCTGTCTTGTAGACTATGTTTTGAACCCCCCCCCCCCCAAAAGGCTTGTATGTGATTGAGAAAAAATGTATTGACACACACACACGCACACAGTCAGGCACACACGCACATCCTGACTGACACACACACACACACAAAAACTAAAGTAAGTGCTCTGTAGTCAGTCTTTTACATTTTCAATAGTTACTCAAATATAATTGTCATTTGTCAGTTATTTATGAATATTTGGTAATAGTTTGATCCTAACCCCCTGTGCAGAGGAATCTGCTGCTGCTGCGTGTGAATCTGCTGCGTGTTGGTGTGTGTCTATGTGTGTGTGTGCGTACCTAGTATGTGTGAGTCTAGGCATATGTGTGTACGTTGCAATGTACTGTATGCCTATGTGTGTGTGCACTGCAATCTGTGTATGTTTAAAGGGAGATTGAGTAAGATGATAAATGGAAGCCGGAGTGTTTGCTTGACCCAGCCTGTCTGGCACTGATGGGTTCGGTTCCACCTCTCCTCTCCCTCTTCCCTTCTCTCCATGCTGCTCTCCTCCCTTGTCCCCTCTCTCTCCCCTCTCCCCTTCTCTAACCTTTCCTCTTTCCTCTTACATGCCCTTCTCCTTTCAATTCAATTCAATTCAAGGGCTTTATTGGCTGTCACACCCTGATCTGTTTCACCTGTCTTTGTGATTGTCTCCACCCCCCTCCAGGTGTCGCCATTCTTCCCCATTATCCCCTGGGTACTTATACCCGTGTTCTCTGTTTGTCTGTTGCCAGTTCGTCTTGTTTGTCAAGTCAACCAGCATTTTGTTTCTCAGCTCCTGCTTTTCCCCAGTCTCTCTTTTCTCGCCCTCCTGGTTTTGACCTTTGCCTGTTTTGACTCTGAGCCCGCCTGCCTGACCACTCTGCCTGCCACTGCCGTCTGGTGCTTTTGCCCCTACTCTGGATTACCGACCCCTGCCTGCCTTGACCTGTCGTTTGCCTGCCCCTGTTGTTGTAATAAACATTGTTACTGCAACACAGTCTGCACTTGGGTCTTACCTGAAATGTGATAATTGGCATGGTTAACATATGTTAACATTGCCAAAGCAAGTGAGGTAGATAATAAACAAAAGTGAAATAAACACAAAAAATGAACAGTAAACATTACACTCACAAAAGTTCCAAAAGAATAAAGACATTTCAAATGTAAAATTATGTTTAGTGTTGTAACAATGTGCAGATAGCGAAAGTACAAAAGGGGAAATAAATAAACATAAATATGGGTTGTATTTACAATGGTGTTTGTTCTTCTTGTGTTCTTCTGTTCTTCTTGTGGCAACAGGTCACAAATCTTGCTGCTGTGATGGCACACTGTAGTATTTCATCCAGTAGATATGGGAATTTATCAAAATTGTGTTTGTTTTCGAATTCTTTGTGGATCTGTGTAATCTGTGGGAAATGTGTCTCTAATATTGTCATACATTTGACCTAATTTTGTGGGCAGTGTGCACATAGCCTGTCTTCTTTTGGGTGAGTCACAGTAGTCAGGTATTCTGCCACTGTGTACTCTATGTTTAGGGCCAAGTAGCATTCTAGTTTGCTCAGTGTTTTGTTAATTCTTTCCAGTGTGTCCAGTAATTATCTTTTTGTTTTCTCATGATTTGCTTGTGTCTAATTGTGTTGCTTTCCTGGGGCTCTGTGGGGTCTGTTTGTGTTTGTGAACAGAGTCCCAGGACCAGGTTGCTTAGGGGGCTCTTCTCCAGGTTCATCTCTCTGTAGGTGATGGCTTTGTTATGGAAGGTTTGTAAATCGCTTCCTTTTAGGTGGTTGTAGAATTTAACCACTCTTTCCTGGATTTTGATTATTAGCGGGTATCAGCCTAATTTTGCTCTGTATGCATTATTTGGTGCTTTACGTTGTACACAGAGGATATTTTTGCAGAATTCTGCATGCAGTCTCAATTTGGTGTTTGTCCCATTTAGTGAATTCTTGGTTTCTGAGCGGACCCCAGACCTCACAATCATAAAGCGCAATGGGTTCTATAACTGATTCAAGTATTTTTAGCCAGATCCTAATTGGTATGTCGAATTTGATGTTCCTTTTGATGGCATGGAAGGCCCCACCTTAGCCTTGTCTCTCAGCTCGTTCACAGCTTTGTGGAAGTTACCTCTTCCTCCTCCTCCTCTCCCTTTGTCCTCCATGCTCCTCCTCTCTTCTCTCAGGAGGTCTGATGTGAGCTTCAGATGTTTGGAAGGCAGGGAGGCAGACTGGCTGGAGACAGAGAAGGCTCCCTCTAACACCCCCCCCCCCATGGCACAGCATTACCAGCCCCTTACACCAGATCTTCGTCCAAATGACACCCTACTACTCCCTCATAGTGCACTACTTTTGACTAGAGCCATATTGGCCATGGTTAAAAGTAGTGCACATAAAATAAGGAATAGGGTGCCATTTTGGACAAAGGCCAGGTCTGACCAGGGAACCAGCAGCAACAGAGAAAGACAGAGAAGTACTTGACAGAATGAAGGAGTTTTTTAAATTTAACCTTTATTTTTACTAGGCAAGTCAGTTAAGAACAGATTATTATTTACAATGATGGCCTAAGAACAGTGGGTTAACAGCCTTGTTCAGGGGCAGAACGACAGATTTTTACCTTATCAGCTCGGGGATTCGATCCAGCAACCTGCGGTTACTGGCCCAGCACTCTAACTAGTAGGCTACCTGCCTCGAGGGACAACAAAAGTTAGACGGGAGGAGAGAGAGAGAGCAAAGAGAGGAGATGCAGTGTAATAATAATAGTGACAGAGAAACATAGTTTAATTTGGAAATCGACCCATGATTTTGACACAGTCAACCATGTCATACTCACTAATACCGTCACCATCATATGCTCTCACGGTAGCCGTGGGCAATGTAATTTCATCACTCACTGTCTAGGTTACCACTTACATACAGAAAATTATTTAAAGGTTGCATGCCAGCAGTGGTGATTTTAGCATGTAAATGTTGGTGGGGCAAATAAAATAAAAAACATTTTTATGCATGCCTACAAAGTCACTAAACAATACATGAATTGCACTATAACGGTGACAAACGGTGCCCACAAACTGTTAAGGCCTACATAAAGCTGTCCCAACAGCAGTCCCAATACCTTACCACTGCTACACCTGGTTATCAGCGGAGCCTTGTCTGGCAGCAAAACAGCCTCATTTACTGCCTTTAAAAATATATAGCTGATATGGCTGACTTGCTTAAACAAATGTGGTTTCTATTGACAATTGAGATGAACAAATTCTGGCATAAGGGGACGACGAGCGGATGAGAGGCAATCCGTAATTTTGATTAAGACATTAATGAGCGAGCTAGGACGGACGTTGTCAATATAACTATTTGTTCAGCACTTTTGAAATGTACAGCGACAGAATTCAGAACATGGGCCGATCTTACAGTATTCTCCTTGCACACCGAGTCAGAACCATAGGATAAATAAAGGGGGCATATAAACAGACAATGAAAGCTCTTACAATATTCTATGATTACATTTCTCTAAAACAGGCTATAGGCTACATGTGCACCACCAAGTCAGAACAGCAGGCAAAATCAAGAGCCACCAAATTATTAGGGTGAGGCACATGGGCTACTAACAGCTTACTACACAACATACACTTAGCTACAGTATACATATCTTCCCGGCATGTTACATAATTTATGCAGCAGCATACAATACATTTTTGTACTCACCTTGTTGTGCTGTGCTCACTTGAAAAGAAAGGTGGCGAAACCGTCCTTCATGGACAAATTTGGTCATCAAACTTTGTCATCAAAGTCTGACATTCTCTGGACTTATGGTGCTTTCAAGATAACTGGGACCTCGGAAAAAAACAAGGTCGAATCATGATGACGTCAGTGATCTTCAGGTCAGAGCTCTAGAAAGAGGCCAGAGTTCCCGACTTGCAATTCCGAGTTGGATGACCGTTCAAAACGTATTTTCCCAGTCGGAACTCCTTTTTTTCAGAGTTCCCAGTTGTCTTGAAATCACTGAAGTCAGATTTCCCAGTTCTGAGTTTCCAGTTGTTTTGAGCGAGGCAGATTGACAGCATTGACAGCATGGCCAATATTGAATGTTTATCCTTTTAAGCTTGGAAAAGAGACCCTTAAACCCAGACTTGGGACCACACAAACACTCCTCTGAATAGCAGTCTATTGATTGCTTTGCAATGCCTGCAGTTAGCCACTGACTCCTTCCAAACCACTCATTGTTGAATTTGCGATTTCCAGCTTGTTGTGTAATGTTTATGTCCAATGGCCAATGAGCACCGATATGTTTTATCTATAATTTCTCTTCATTATTTCTCTTCATATGACAAGGATTAAAAAGCATTTGCCAGTAGATTGTTGACTTGATTCATGATGATGACTGCTAGCTAAGATCAGTCCAATCAAAGCTACGGTAGATATAACGTGATTTGACATCATTTATCTGTGGCCAATGACCTTGAGCCTTCTTAGGTGGGAACTTCTAATGTAATTCTATGGCAGCACCCAAGGGGCTTGAATTTTTGAGTTCTACCCTTAGATTTGGCGGTGACGTAGTGTCCCCATGAGTGACAGAACAATGAGCCAATCACGGCGCAACTAGAGAACATTACCCAATCACGGCGCTACTAGAGAACATTACCAATACTCCGTATTTTCCGCTGGCTGCCCCATCACCACAGAAAGCACTGAGCTAGGTGGAAACACCTGCATTTTGGAGCTGCCTTACTCAAGAAAGCAAAAAAGAGACCAAGTTCGTATGCGGCTTTATTAACTTAATGATTTTTTAAATATTTTCCTTTACATTGTTTGCAAACTGATATGTGACACGTAGTAATGTCAAAATAACATGCACAAAAGGGACGGCTCAAAACAGCACCACCTGCACTGAATGACGGGTCGCCACTGCATGCCAGGGATAAATAGTAGTAAAGTGTTGAAATGAGTGTGTCTGTGTCTGTGTCTGTGCATGGATAAATATGTGAGTAAGGTAATGACTTCTGTGAGCAAGCGAGAGAGAGAGACAGAATAACAAAAATAACTGCCTGGCGACAACAGTCGACTTCACAGTTGGTCAAATAGTGTTGTTGTTTTGACTGCTCCACTCAACAAACACTGACCTGTCTTCTCACCACAGGACCTTTGCACAAACACACAAATGTACAAGCATGGGCATACAAGAACACACACACACACACACACACACACACACACACACACACACACACACACACACACACACACACACACACACACACACACACACACACACACACACACACACACACACACACACACACACACACACACACACACACACACTTCATGACTTTGCTATGTGACTTCCTATGAATGTATGGCCTGACGACTGATTCATATAAAACCCTCTCGTGTGTGGACAAAGTTTAGATTCCCCATCCACAACCAAAAGTCATACCCCCACACTTCCAACCCAGTGAACACTGAACACACATTAAACCACTCACATTATGCATCCACACACACAGGACAGGAAGCCAGTAGTGAAAACCAACCACCTCTCTCTCTTCACAACAGCCTGTAGGCCAGGTCAAAGTTACCCAGTCTCACTCTCTCCATCTGAGGAGCAATCCGTCACTCCAGCCAGCACACGCCCCCTTCCTCACCCCCGTCCCCCGTCCCCTCTCCCCTAGCCCCCTTCAAAGGGTGCAGCTGATGGATGGGGTGCGTTGGTCCTTGCTGGGAGCCTAGTGGGGGCTTGGAGGGGGGTTATAGCCGTGAAATTGGGTGCCGTGCGGAGGAGCTAATTGAAGTGAGGGTCACTAGCGCGTGTCTCCGGCTATGGCAGCCAGCGAGGTGTCTGATTGACCCTAACAGAGAGCGAGAGACAGATAAGGAAGAAGATGGTTGTGTCTGTGTGTCAGTATGACCAGAGGTATATGGCCACTCAGGCTATAGGGTCGTTGGAGGAACAAACAAACGATAACAAAAACAACAACTAGGAACAATTTGGAGGGCTTAGCAAACGAAGTAAGACAAACAAAAGTGGGGATGTTGGTTGATAAGGGAGGGAGAGGTGGAAGGGTAATGGCTTTTAGACCAAGAAGTGTGTGTGTGTGTGTGTGTGTGTGTGTGTGTGTGTGTGTGTGTGTGTGTGTGTGTGTGTGTGTGTGTGTGTGTGTGTGTGTGTGTGTGTGCCATAGCTTTGTATGGTAGGAAAGAGAGGACACGTCACTGGTTTCAATGGAGACTACCCAACATGACAAACTACTATGGTATAAAAATACTGTAGCATTACTATATTTATATACTATAGTGTTTTTGTCGACATGACTGTAGTATACTGTAGTATTTACAGTTTACTATAGTATAAATACTGTAGTATTAGTATAGTTAAACTATAGTATACTGTATACTACTTAACTACTGCAGTGTTTTTAGACATTACTGTAGTATTTACTATAGTGTTTTAGTTATATTATCTTTGAAGTGGGGGATTTCTCCTTGAGGAAACCTACTGGACAAATACTAGAAGAGCAAATTTTCCATAAGCTGTAGGTAGGTAGAACTGGAGTCTGAACAGATAGTTCAGAGCTTTTCCACTTTTCTAACACATTATATGGTCTATATCAGGGATGGGCAACTTTGACCGGGGTAGGCGCCACAAAAAAACAGAACTCATCATTAGGGGCTGCAGTGGACCCTGATCAGTAGAAGACTAACAGTTAGCATATACACATTAAGGGGTCAGGGCATTGATTGGTGTTTGAAGGCAGATCTTCTATAGAGGTTGTTGTGTTCAACTGGAATAATTATGAACGGACTCTGTGAATGAAACCCCTGTCGTCTCTTCCTGTTTGATGTTGACCGTTCCGTGCTATTATCAAATAACCAGCACTCAGATCCACTGATAGACTAGACATCCAGGTGGGCTGCTGTGTGTGTGTGTGTGTGTGTGTGTGTGTGTGTGTGTGTGTGTGTGTGTGTGTGTGTGTGTGTGTGTGTGTGTGTGTGTGTGTGTGTGTGTGTGTGTGTGTGTGTGTGTGTGTGTGTGTGTGTGTGTGTGTGTGTGTGTGTGTGTGTGTGTGCGCGTGTGTCTAATCTATGTTTGTGTATGTATGTGTGTGTGTGTGTCCCACATTATTCTTTAAAGACTTGAGCATACTTTAATAAGCACCACTATCCCAGGTCAAGTATGTTACATCTACTAGTAGAGATACGTGACCGTTCTGAACGATATATTCCCTGTTTTCCAGATGACTTGCTCCCTCTGCAGAAGACCCTAAGAATTACAACTGCA
Organism: Salvelinus alpinus; assembly: GCF_045679555.1. Taxonomy (NCBI): domain Eukaryota; kingdom Metazoa; phylum Chordata; class Actinopteri; order Salmoniformes; family Salmonidae; genus Salvelinus; species Salvelinus alpinus. The sequence continues at coordinate 70,577,658 of NC_092094.1, forward strand.
TCCCAACGAACAACTCAATCCTCAACTAAGGGTCAAATTCACACCGGACAGTGGAAGATCAACGTTATAGCGCAATTGACATTTAAAGGTCATTTCCGATTGTGCGGACATATGCAGCGTTTAACCGTTGAATGCAGTCTCCGCGAACATGTCAACTTTTAATTTAAATGTCAATCGCGCTATAATGCGGATCTTCTGCAGTCCGGATTGAATCTAGACCTAACTCCCATAGCCTTTAACGTGCACCTTTGTATTCTATTATTCTAACTCTCAACAGCTGACACCCTGACTGAGTTCTCCCCCCAAAAAATATATACGACCGCTTATGTCGCTTATGCTTGGGGCTGGCCCTGCTAGCACCTCACTACTATGACTGATCATAGATACTTGAAAAATTGTTTCGTAGGTGAAAAAGGTCATGGTTTGAACTTATGATAATGGTTTGGCTGCTTTAATAATAAGCTCCAGATTTGACTTTGTTAATAAAGTAATCAATCAAATAGGAAACGCCCAAACTGTGTTGTCTGACCTCTGACCAATATGATTTCAACAGAAAAACAGGGAGGAATCCTTTTCAACAATATGGAGATAGAGTATTGTGAAAGTGTCAAGGGGATCAAAAGCATACAGTGTGTTGTGTTCCCTCCCTACTTTAATAAGAAAATAACAATATTGTTGTATCATGTCATCATCTGACCCTTGGCGTTCAAGTCCCTTTCTGATCTCCCCCATCAGATTAACCAACTGCTTTTAAATGTTGTCGCCAAGCTCAGAAAAAGTCAACCTTGGCTTTACTAGTTTTTATGAATTTAATGAATTCAAACAAGCATTCCAGACAATAATACAAATCTTTTTTCGTAAGAGTTGACAGCACACAGATATGTGCGAACACTCACACAGATCTCGCCCTCTCTGTCAGACAGAGTTCTCCGGGCCCCATAGTAACACACAGGGCCTCATTCGTCTCCTCCCAACCCTCTATCTCCCCCCTGCTAGGATCCCCACAGCTGCGCGGACCAGGTGCGTTCCGCCCATACACACACACACACACACACACACACACACACACACACACACACACACACACACACACACACACACACACACACACACACACACACACACACACACACACACACACACACACACACACACACACACACACAGATTTCCACCCGCCAACGGACACAGCAGGAAATGCCTAATACCAGTTTTAGAATGATGCCACTATGCCAGCGTGACAGGGTGCCTGCAGGAGCTGCCACTCTTCCTCCCTGAGGAGAGAGCGAGAGGGAGATAAAGAGGCAGAGATGGAGAGAGAAAGAGACAGAGATGGAGAGAGAAAGAGACAGATATGGAGAGAGAAAGAGACAGATATGGAGAGAGAAAGAGACAGAGATAGAGACAGATATGGAGAGAGAAAGAGACAGATATGGAGAGAGAAAGAGACAGAGATGGAGAGAGAAAGAGACAGATATGGAGAGAAAGAGACAGATATGGAGAGAGAAAGAGACAGATATGGAGAGAGAAAGAGACAGATATGGAGAGAGAAAGAGACAGAGATGGAGAGAGAAAGAGACAGATATGGAGAGAGAAAGAGACAGATATGGAGAGAGAAAGAGACAGATATGGAGAGAGAAAGAGACAGATATGGAGAGAGAAAGAGACAGAGATGGAGAGAGCGAAAGAGGATGAGAGAGTTAATCATTGTTATGAACTGCTATTTAGCATTTACTTCAGAAAATAGATTGAGAGGAGCAGTATAGTATCTCCCTTTAGCTAGATTGTATATCAGAGAAAAAAAAGCTTTTGAGAAGGTCAGGCCTCTGGTTCTGCAGTAAAAAATAATAAAAAGCTAACGGAACACACGTCGTAGTTCAACAGTTAGTCATATTGAACTTTCTGGCCTTGTCTAAACCTCGATATCCCTCTGGCTTCCTCGAGTTGAATAGGAGAGCTGGAAGTGTGGCAAAGAGATTCTAGCCTTGTCCAAACACGTGGCCTTGGTTTATAGGCAACAGGATGAAGGGCTCTCCTCTTTCTCCTCAGTCAGAGGAACTAGGAGTGGTGGTGGAGACCTGGTGTTACTGACTGAGAGGGAAGCAGCTCCGCTCACATTGATAAGACACAGTGTGTGTGTGCGTGTGTGTGTTACAGCCCATGTCAACATCAAGCCTATTGTACTGTGTACTGAGAAAGATGGGGTCCTCCCAAGATCAGCTTTAGCTTCCCTGGTCTGGTTTATTCAGTGCTTCCTAGAGGAACATGGAGCATGATACTAAGATAACGGTACAGAGAGGAGGGAGAGAGAGGAGATAGGGGGAGAGGGAGCCACCATGGTGGGAATCTCACAGTAACTAAGAAGGGTGTGGATGTCTGAGAGCTTGGGTATGTTTTCATGTGTGTGAATGTGTGTGTGTGTGGGGATTCAAATCAAATTAAATCAAATTGTATTGGTCACATACATATGGTTAGCAGATGTTATTGCGAGTGTGTAGCGAAATGCTTGTGCTTCTAGTTCCGACAATGAAGCAATATCTAAAAAGTAATCTAACAATTCCACGACAACTACCTAAGACACACAAATCTTAGTAAAGGGAAGGAATAAGAATATATACATATAAATATATGGATGGGCAATGACAGAGCGGCATAGGCAAGATGCAATAGATGGTATAAAATACAGTATATACTGTACATATAAGATGAGTAATGCAAGATATGTAAACATGATTAAAGTGGCATTATTAAAGTGACTCGTGATCCACATACTAAAGTGGCCAATGATTTCAAGTCTGTGTAGGCAGTCGCCTCACTGTGTTAGTGACGTTTAACAATCTGATGGCCTTGAGATAGAAGCGATCTTTCACTCGTGCGAACATGTGCATGTGCGTGTGTGCACATGCTGTGAGCATGTGTGCATGAGCATACGAGTGTGTGTACCTGTGTAAGTCTGTGTATGCATGTGTATGCATATGGAATTTGTGTGTACATACTGTACATTATGTCAGTGTGTGTAGGCCACATGCGTGACAGGCTGTAGACACACAGAGAGATGCCAGCTACAGAGAAAGAGTACAGCACGGGGAGGATGAAAAAGAGTCGTTTGTGGCCAGGTCCTGCTGACAGGTGGGCTGGGTTGATCCCTCTACCCGTCCGCCCCCTGCACGCCCTCCCTCCGCCCACACTAACTCAGCCAGGTGCCGTCGCTGTGGCAACAGGGTGGCCCTCGACCGACACACACACATATACTGTGCATCACAATAGCATGCTAACCACAGAGAGGAAGGGCTACCAGGCGCTGTCACTCAACCATAAAACACAGTCCATTTTTCCCGACAACCAATGACAATGAAGGTGTAGTACAATATCCTGTTGTGATGGTTGCAAATCATAGTAGTCTAAAGTAGGTAGAAAAGAACAGACATTGGTAACATATGCCATACCGTCGGCCTGAATGCTTATCCTGTGTGTTGTCATCATGGTGGTGTTTACACTGACTATACCAAACATTAGCAACACCTTCCTAATATTGAGTTGCACACCCCTTTGCCCTCAGATGAGCCTCAATTCGTCGGGGCATGGACTCTACTAGGTGTGGAAAGTGTTCCACAGGGATGCTGGCCCATGTTGACGCCAATGTTTCCCACAGTTGTGTCAAGTTGGCTGGATGTCCTTTGGGTGGTGGACCATTCTTGACACACACGGTAAACTGTTGAGCGTGAAAAACCCAGCAGCATTGCAGTTCTTGACACAAACCGTGCGTCTGGCACCTACTCCCATACCCCGTTCAAAAGGCACTGAAATCTTTTGTCTTACCCATTCACCCTCTGAATGGCACACATACACAATCCATGTCTCAATTGTCTCGAAGGCTTAAAAATCCTTCTTTAAACTGTCTCCTCCACTTCATCTAGACTGATTGAAGTGGACTTAACAAGTGACATCAATAAGGGATCATAGCTTTCACCTGGTCAGTCTGTGTCATGGAAAGAGCAGGTGTTCTTAATGTTTGTATAGTCAGTGTATATGGAGCTTCTCCCACCATCTTCACTGATCAGCCCAACAAGAGGCCTTCTTCTCTGGGGGCACTTGTGTGTGTGCACTTGCATGTGTGTAACTGTATGTTTGAATCTGTATGTGTACACGTGTGTGTGTGTGTGCATGCGTGTAACTGTGTGTGCACTTGTGTGCGTGCACTTGCGTGCGTGTAACTGTGTGTTTGAATCTGTATGTGTACATGTGAGTGTGTGTGTGTGTGCATGCGTGTAACTGTGTGTGCACTTGCGTGCGTGTAACTGTGTGTTTGAATCTGTATGTGTACACGTGAGTCTGTGTGTGTGTGCATGCGTGTAACTGTGTGTGCACTTGCGTGCGTGTAACTGTGTGTTTGAATCAGTATGTGTACACGTGAGTGTGTGTGTGTGCATGCGTGTAACTGTGTGTGCACTTGTGTGTGTGCACTTGCGTGCGTGTAACTAGCTATGTGTGTATCTGTATGTATCTGTGTGTGCATCTGTGTGTGGGTGGGTGCACATGGGTTTTTATAAAACAAGTACTAGAGTTATTTTGGTCTGTGGCTCACCACAGCTCACACTCTCCCTGTCATGTTCTGTTGTCACACGGCCTTGAAGAGCAAGAGAAAGAAAGAAGAAGAACGGCCCCACGGACAACATGCTAGCCCTGCTTATCATAAGGCTCTTCGCTTTTCTAATAAACACCATAGAACTCATTGAACTCACATTGGATGGTAAATGCAACATAAACACTATAAGACACTGGCATGCTTAATGGTTAGGTCTGAATTATGTTTCAGTCAGTAATATTAGTCATTCATCATTTATGTGTAATTCATATCTTAGTAACTTATTTTGCCCACTGTGTTTGTGAGTATGCGCACGTGTATTTGCATGTGTGTGTGTGTGTAGTGTGTGTTCAAAAACAGGTCAAGTAAGACCCTCTCAGCACATGTAAGGTCCCAACCAAGCTTCACCTGAATGGGCAGGTCTGGCTGCTATGAACTAGCCAGTCAGTTCATTCGGATGTGACCAGTCATATGTAGAGCTGTCGTTGCTGATGAGCAGTATATTTACAATGGAAACAACTCACCACAACAAACATCACTGTTTGTCCTGAACCCTCTGTACCTAGTCTACCTACCACTAGTCACTTCCACCCTCAATGAGCTGAGGCGCCTACCTACGCAGTGGGAGGATGGGTTCACACATATAGGTGTGTGTGTGTGTGTGTGTGTGTGTGTGGGCGTGTGGTCACACACTCACCTTAACGTTTTCCATCCACAAGCTGCCAGGCCAAGCTACCACCACCGGATGTTTTTTGAGGCCAGTTTTGTTTGACAATCCTGCTGCGTAGCGTGGCCCTCACGGAGCTACAGTGGGTTAAGGTTAGTCGACTTATTCATATCTCTGTGGCTGTTCTCAGTCATAAATAGGTTACTGAATGGTATCAGTAAGCACAATGTCTTTTCAACATGTTTTTAAAGGTCCAATGCAGCTATTTTTATCTAAATATAAAATAAACAAAAATAGCTTCTAGGAAAAGAGCAGTTTCGCAAAAAATAATTTTGCTAGGACTGTCTGGGAATGGTCTGAGTGGGGAGGGGGAAACTGAAAACTAGCTGTTATTAGCAGACAGGTTTGGAACTCTCTTTCTTATTGGTCTATTAACTAATTTACTTCCTGGTGATGTCACCATGGAAGGCCAAAACTTCATTCCACCAAAACAGGCAGAAATGTCAGGCAGTCTTTTCAAACAGCTCTTACACTAAAAGTGCATTATCATAATTTTCACAATTTCAAAGTATTATTCCAAACCCATAGTGTGGATATATATATATAAAACACAGGGAAATCATGTTGACTGCACTGGTGCTTTAACATCTTTTCAACCAAAAATGCGCATTTTCAACATATTTTGCTCATAGGGTAGCTATGCGGTATCTTGTACATGGTCATATGCTCACTTTCTGTAGTGAATGGAAAACAGTTTGACAAAGTATTTACATATGAGATAATTAATACGATACATAAAAGTATGTACGTTTGTATCTATGTAGAGCCATGTACAAATCCAATAGCAGGTCTACATGCACGCGCACACACACACACACACACACACACACACACACACACACACACACACACACACACACACACACACACACACACACACACACACACACACACACACACACACACACACACACACACACACACACACACACACACACACACACACACACACACACACACACACACACACACACTCCAACAGGAAGAGTGTGGGTGTTTGGGAGCAGCTGCATGGGAGAAGCGTCAAACATGGTTTCCTCCTGAATCTCTCTCCTTTCATTCTCTCTCCCTCTTGTGTGCACGCGCTCACACAACACACACACATCTCCACCAACTATCTTTACCACGTCATAGCTCTTATCAGGAAGCAGAACCATATCATGCAATTCAAAGAAACAGGAGATTAAAATCTGCAGAGTTAGCACAGCTAGTGTGTGTGTTTGTGTGACTAGCGTATAGAAAACTGAAGCACTGACGCCAAGACCGTTACTTATACAGTGCCAGCCAAAAGTTTGGACACACCTACACAATCAAGGGTTTTTCTAAATTATTTTTATATTTTCTACATTGCAGAATAATAGTGAAGACATCAAAACAATGAAATAACACATGTGGAGTCACGTAGTAACCAAAAAAGTGTTAAACAAATCAAAATATGTTTTATATTTGAGATTCTTCAAAGTAGCCACCCTTTGCCTTGATGACAACTTGGCATTCTCTCAACCAGCTAAATGAGGTAGTGACCTGGAATGCATTTCAATTAACAGGTGTGCCTTGTTAAAAGTTAATTTGTGGAATTTCTTTCCGTCTTAATGTGTTTGAGCCAATCAGTTGTGTTGTGACAAGGTAGGGTTGGTATACAGAAGATAGCCCTATTTGGTAAAATAGCAAGTCCATATTAAGAACAGCTCAAATAAGCAAAGAGTAATGACAGTCCATCATTACTTTAAGACATGGAGGCCAGTCAATCTGGAAAATCTCAAGAACTTTGAAAGTTTCTTCAAGTGCAGTCGCAAAAACCATCAAGCGCAATGATGAAACTGGCTCTCATGAGGACCGCCACAGTAAAGGAAGACCCAGAGTTACCTCTGCTGCAGAAGATACGTTCATTAGAGTTAACTGCAGCCCAAATAAATGCTTCACAGAGTTCAAGTAACAGACACATCTCAACATCAACTGTTCAGAGGAGACTACGTGAACCAGGCCTTCATGGTCGAATTGCTGCAAAGAAAACACTACTAAAGGACACCAATAATAAGAAGAGACTTGCTTGGACCAAGAAACACAAACAATGGACATAATTTGGACAAAATTTGACATTTGGAATCATTTGACGCCGTGTCTTTGTGAGACGCAGAGTAGGTGTACAGATGATCTCCACATGTGTGGTTCCCACCGTGAAGCATGGAGGAGGAGGTGCGATGGTGTGGCGGTGCTTTTCTGGTGACACTATCAGTGATTTAAGGCACACTTAATCAGCATGGCAACCACAGGATTCTGCAGCGATACGCCATCCCATCCGGTTTGCGCTTAGTGGGACTATCATTTGTTTTTCAACAGCACAATGACCCAACACACCTCCAGGCTGTGCAAGGGCTATTTGGCCAAGAAGGAGAGTGATGGAGTGCTGCATCAGATGACCTGGCCTCAACAATCACACGACCTCAACCCAATTGAGATGGCTTGGGATGAGTTGGACCGCAGAGTGAAGGAAAAGCAGCCAACAAGTGCTCAGCTTATGTGGGAACTCCTTCAAGACTGTTGTAAAAGGATTCCCCGGTGAAGCCGGTTGAGAGAATGCCAAAAGCTGTCATCAAGGCAAAGGGTGGCTACTTTGAAGAATCTCAAATATAAAATATATTTTGATTTGTTTTACACTTTTTTGGTTACAACATGATTCCCTATCTGTTATTTCATAGTTTTGATGTCTTCACTATTATTCTACAATGTAGAAAATAATGACAATCAAGAATAACCCTACTTTTAACTGGTACTGTAAGTATGTGTCCTCTTTTCGTGAACTCTAAGTATTGTCACTTAATGTGATGTGGATGTTGAGCGGCTTCACCGCAGGTAGATTGTATGTTTTAATATTCAATAAAAAAAAAATATATATATATGTTGTCACTTATCTTATCACCTTCTGATAGTGTCATGATAAATGCTGAAATAAGTCAAGCTTTGTTTAAGGTCTATTTATACTTTGGTGAGTGGCTGATGACACTGATAATAGAATCAATGGTTAGAATCATATCATTAATATTAGAATCATTAAAATGTTATGGTTAGAATCATTAATAACAAGGAAAGAGTAACCAAGGAGAAAATATACAGTGTAATTTGAAATGACACAAACATACCTAGCTCAACGGATAAACTTAACATTCACAGTCACAGTCTCTTGGGAGAGTTGGGGCAACTCCCCCATGGCTTCCTTTTGGTACTAAGATTGTGTCTTTGTCTTTAGCTAGTGAGGAGAAGGATCCCTATGAGCACAAGACACTGAAAATACGTCTTTTCAATGTCTTGTGCTCACTGGGATGGAGTGGTATACAGGCTCAAAGCTCATGGTGTTTGGACACAGTCCGAGACAGGACAGTCACAGGACAGGAGGCCTCAGACAGGCCCTATTGTGTCCAGATGGGCCTTTATTGAGTCCACAGCTGGGCACAAAGAGCCTACCGGTACGCCTCTGCAATGTGTCATTCTCTCTCTCTCTCTCTCTCTCACACACACACACACACACACACACACACACACACACACACACACACACACACACACACACACACACACACACACACACACACACACACACACACACACACACACACACACACACACACACACACACACACACACACACACACACACACACACACACACACAATATTGTGACTTAGTGGTTAGTGGACAAAATAAATAACATCATCCTGGGAAAAAACATACCACTGTATAGGCAAGGGACTGAGAACATGACATTTGATACATTTGGTGTCTCATTAAATTAGTCCACTAGTTTTCACAAATCAAAGAAAGGTCAATCAGCCAATCAGGTTGCCAGGTGCAGTCCATTGAGGCTAACCTTTAGGTGGGGTTCCCCACTGGAAGACAACTATTGGTTTGAGGTGAAACTGGCAACCAAGGAACCTGGAGGTGTAAATGAGTCATCGCCATGGGAGTGGCTAGTTGGTTGGTTGACAACCAGAAGGGAAGTGATGCAATCTTGTTTACCAGAGGTGCGCTCCATCTCTGCACCCCCGCTGCCCCCACTTCCCGCCCCCGTCCCAACCGCCACCGCTAGTGGCGTCCTGCACTGTGACTGCAGCCCTAATGCAGAGAGGTGCACCCACGCACCCCTGCTGCACACCCCTGTGAATCAAAACACAACGGTATAAGCCTCGAGCTCAGCCCTTCAATACACCACAGATATTATTATAGCTAACAGCAATTTGGTACTGTATGCTCTGTCCTAGATTGTCTGTTATTTATTATTTGTATGCAAAACTCCACACACCCCCAGACGGGAAAATAAAGTTATTTGAATTGAATGAAAGGGACAACATTATTACAATAATTAAGAGATGGTACCCCTAGGCAGTTGGCAGTTGGAATGGGAACAATTGGTAATGATATTCTGACTGTCGTTCAGAGGGAACGGAGGTCCCCCTGAAGAGATGGTCCATCCATTGATGGACATGTCCTCTCATACTAATTATACAATGGGTGGGTTTCATCCTGAATGCTGATTGGTTAACGCCGCATTCCAGTTGGTGTCTATTCCACAAGTTACCATCAGCTAAATCTATGATATTAAAATGCCGATTTACTCGGTTCCATCTGACTGCGCAATCCACTGTCTCATCAGCCCATCCAAGCAATATATAAACTTGATCTCCAATATAAAAAGCATCTAGACATTGTCACATTTCTTTTAGACTAACATTTCGTTTTCAACATCGGAGATTTGTATAAACCTTTCTGTCTGTCTCTCAGACATTTGCAACATTGTTTCAATATTCAAATTCGATCTCCAGCTGTCCCATAGTAACGAACGTGTCCTGAGTCGGGACGAGACAGACAAGCAGGCAGCGTTTCTCAGCCAGTCGAAATCATGAATCGGCTGGCATCGTTTGTATGGATACTGTACATACAAAGAAATGTCGATTGAAAAAAGGTAAAACAAAACGAAGTGCAACTAGTTTGCAGTCTTTCCAGCTTCAGTTTGAAGTGATTGTTTTAACTGTGTCATTGGCTAGCTCCTCTGAACAACAGTGTCCTGATGATTGAGCTCATTATTATGGATGTATCCAAATAAATGTCACTAGAAAACAGCATAAACAAATGCAAAATGCAACTACTTTGCTGTTATTCTGGCTGCACTTTTTGACGTGACTGTAAATTAGCCGTAGTTGGCTAGCTAGCAAGCAAGGGATAAGAACGTTGCCAGCCAGTATGGCAATGGAACATTTAGAATGAACGATAGATACAGAACAAAAAGACTGAACGACTGGGTCACGTCTCTAGCAACCGAACCGATAGAACGATTGAAAGTGTGTCAATCATTATTTGAATATGTTGGTAACGCGTTGTATAAAAGTGATAAAGCCCTCGAAGCCGGTGTTTGGAGGATATATTGGCACAGTTTGTCGACAGTTGACTTCGTCTCGGGCCTAACAACACCTGTGCCAATATATCCTCCAAACACCACCTTCGAGGGCTTTATCACTTTATTAGAACATTCTAAGTTAGAACCTATTTAAAGACATAAATTCACAAAAGCACAACGTCTTCGAACATACAATTACGAAACTTCAGAAGGTATTTTCAATACATTTTCTTGGTCCTAGAGTAATAAAATGTTCAGAGTGCATTCAGGGGAGTTACTGCTTTCAATACACTTAAAAACATTTAATTTGGCAAAAAATCAGTTACGAGGTTTTCATCCGACAGCAATACGATGTACAGACTTGGAAAGGGACAAACAATCGGTTATATGTGCACCTGACAAAGCTTGGCTATATCATCATGACCCACCTCAGGTGCACCATTATCATTCGTTATCTATAAATACCAGTTTTTCCATTTGATTAGACATGCCATGGCAGTCATGGAGCCATTACTACATGCACTGAGCACAAAGCTGGCCCCACACACACACACACACACACACACGCACGCACGCACGCACGCACACACACGCAGCCTCGCTGCTCAGCTCCTCTCTTCCGCTTGTGTTGTCAGCTCCTCTCTGACTATGTCCTGTTTTGTGTGTGTGCGTGAATGCGTATATGAGCGCGTGTGTTAGTGTGTGTGTGTGTGACTATGCTTGTACGTGTGTGTGACTGAGTGTGTATGTACGTGTGTGCATGTGTGTGTGCGTGGATGCCAGATGTGTTTTGCGTCCCCTCTCCGTCCGTCCGGCACGCCGGGTCTTAATCGGAGCGTCACAGCTCTGGAGCTCCGGAGCACAGCGGGCCCTCTGTGTCGCCCCAAGAAACACACCGTTGTGTGGGCCTGGGCATCTGCAGCCCGGGGGCGAGGGAGGAGCCGGTGGCCTTCCCTGGTGGCTTTTACAAGCTGCCTCCTTTTTTGGGATGGTTGACCTCTGAACTCTTGGAGATAGCACTACAACCTCCACACATGCATGAAGGCGTACACACACAAAAAGAGATGTACACACACATGCATGCAGACGGACACACGCATGAGCATGTCACACACATGGGTACACGCACCCGTGCACACACGCAAGCTCGAGCAAGGGCATGCACACACATGCACAAACTCGCACACACACCCTCGTACTCACCCATCCACACACACATGGATGGTCTCGGGGGGCAGTGTGTGGTGTGTCACTGTCTCTGGCCCCAGTGGCACGTGCTCCACTAGGCCTGGCTGGAGGCCCAACTGTGCACCTGTGAGCCTGAGCCACCAAGAGACAGGAAACCCCGAAATAACTGCTGAGTGTCTTCATCTCGTGAGTGTGTGTGACAGAGAGAGAGAGAGAGAGATACAGAAAGAGAGTGGGTGGGGGGGAATCGGTGGAGGGAGGTAGAGTGATAGAGAGAGAGAGAGAGAGAGAGAAAAAGAGAGACATTTGCACCTGGACAGTTTGGCTGTTACACTCGCTGCCTTAATATCACCAGTCAAACTCTTGGCCTGCCCATCCTGCCCATCCTGCTGCTTACAGCAATTCCCCCCAACCCAAAGTGAACAGGGTCATCTACTCAAACTACATTTCCTTCAATTCTGACTCTAACAAAGCCTCAGTACCCAGTACATTTAAGCGTTCGTCATTTTCAACGAGGAGGCCACACAGCCAATCACGACCTCTGAACCCTCCAGAGGCTCAGATAAACTGTGACTCACAGTGTGGAGAACAGTCGACAGTGCTGCCTTTAGCATGCCATTGGCCTCATTGAGACACCGACATTGACACTACAACAGTGTGTGATTAAATCATTCCACTCGGAGACACTGTGTGTAAGTGTGTGTGTGTCTGCTTTATCAAATGTTATCAGACGAGTACAGACACTGACAAACAGGTAGTTAGCCCGACCACACATGTCTCTGAGCTAGCGGGCATAGTTCATGTCCTCATGGTTCAAACGCTTCGCATAGAGACACAGAGAGACAGAGAGCTACATGCAGACCCATGCAGAAATCTGTGGCCCAATACTAAAATAAGCCCCGAGAGCGTGCACCTGCACCCCAGTCGGGTCCACCTACACACAGGTGTCAGGAAGTGACACACACAAAGAGAGAAAGAGGGAGGGGGGGAAAAAAACTAGAGCAGGGTGAAATCTGTCTGCTGCGGTCACCCAAAGAGCTTTCTCTAGATTTCTCTTCTCTACTCTTTGGAGGGTAAGCATGAGTGTTTGAGTAGAGATGTGAGTCGGTATGAAAGTGGGAGTACTTCAGTATGTGTATGAATGTGTGTGTGTGTGTCTGGGTGAACTGGAGGGTGTAACTAGAATGTGTGTAGACAGCAGTGGAAGCTCCTCAGAGGAAGAAGGGGAGGACCATCCTCCTCAGTGAATTTCATAAAAATATGAAACATAAAAAAAAGTTTGCCTTTTTTGATAAAACTATAGTAAATATATTCACGTCACCAAACAATTGACTTAAACATAGTAGCCTCAACAGCACTCTGTAGGGTAGCACCATGGTGTAGCCAGGCAGCTAGTTTCCGTCCTCCTCTGGGTACATTGACTTCAATACAAAACCTAGGAGGCTCATGGTTCTCACCCCCCTCCATAGACTTAAACAGTAATTATGACAACTTCCGGGAGATGTCCTCCAACCTATCAGAGCTCTTGCAGCATGAACTGACATGTCCACTTAATCAAAGGACCAGAGAATTAATCTAGTACTAGAAGCATAAGCTACAGATAGCTAGCACTGCAGTGCATAAAATGTGGACTAGTTGACTCAAAAAGAGAGAAAGACAATAGTTCAACAGTTTCGAACAAATGTATTTATTCAAAAATGAAGGAGAAGAGAGAGAGAGCTGTATTTCATTAAATGTTTTTCTCACTCTCACTTACTTAGCTAGCGAATGCTGCTAGCTAGTTTATTCTACTCAAACACCCGGATAAAGCAGAGAGGGATGCTATGTTAGCTAGCTGGCTATGGCTATCCAACAATGGAACTCTTCCAAGTCAAGGTAAGCTTTTGGTTTTATTAACTTATTACCACTGGGGCTGGCCGGTGTAACTGCTAAACTGCTTGCTGACTATACACTGTACTGCATGATTGTAGCTAGCGGGTTTACTAATGCGTTAGTTCTAGTAGCTAGTAGTCATGTGTTGCTGCCATGCAATGTTGTTGTCTTAGGTCTCTCTTTATGTAGTGTTGTGGTGTCTCTCTTGTCTTGATGTGTGTTTTGTCTTCTATTTTTTTATGTTTGCCTTTTGGTAGGCCGTCATTGTAAATAAGAATTTGTTCTTAATTGACTTGTCTATTTAAATAAAGGTTAAATAAATGAATAAATACAAAGCTACAGTGCATTCGGAAAGTATTCAGACCCCATGATTTTTCCACATTTTTCTATGTTACAGCCTTATTCTAAAATGGATTAAATAGTTTTTTCCCGTCATCAATCTACACACAATACCCCATAATGACAAAGCAAAAACAGGTTTTTATAAATTTTTGCAAATGACAAAAAAACTAAAAACAGAAATATCACATTTACATAAATATTAAGACCCTTTACTCAGTGCTTTGTAGAAGCACCTTTGGCAGCGATTACAGTCTCGAGTCTTCTTAGGTATGACGCTACAAGCTTGGCACACCTGTATTTGGGAAGTTTCTCCCATTCTTCTCTGCAGATCCTCTCAAGCTCTGTCTATTTTCAGGTCTCTCCAGAGATGTTTGATCGGGTTCAAGTCTGGGCTCTGGCTGGGCCTCTCAAGAACATTCAGAGACTTGTCCCAAAGCCACTCCTCCATTGTCTTGGCTGTGTGCTTTGGGTCATTGTCCTGTTGGAAGGTGAACCTTCACCCCATTCTGAGGTCCTGAGCACTCCGGAGCAGGTTTCATCAAGGATCTCTCTGTATTTTGCTCCGTTCATCTTTCCCTCGATCCTGATAAGTCTCCAAGTCCCTGCTGCTGAAAAACACCCCCCCCCCACATGATGCTGCCACCCCCATGCTTCACCGCCAGGATTCCTCCAGACGTGACGCTTGGCATTCAGGGCAAAGAGTTCAATCTTGGTTTCATCAGACCAGAGAATCTTGTTTCTCATGGTCTGAGAGGCTTTAGGTGCCTTTTGGCAAACTCCAAGTGTGCTGTCATGTGCCTTTTACTGAGGAGTGGCTTCTGTCTGGCCTCTCATTTACATTTACATTTAAGTCATTTAGCAGACGCTCTTATCCAGAGCGACTTACAAGTTGGTGCATTCACCTTATGATGTCCAGTGGAACAACCACTTTACAATAGTGCATCTAACTCTAAGGGGGGGGGGGGGGTTAGAAGGATTACTTTATCCTATCCTAGGTATTCCTTAAAGAGGTGGGGTTTCAGGTGTCTCCGGAAGGTGGTGATTGATTCCGCTGACCTGGCGTCGTGGGGGAGTTTGTTCCACCATTGGGGTGCCAGAGCAGCGAACAGTTTTGACTGGGCTGAGCGGGAGCTGTACTTCCTCAGAGGTAGGGAGGCGAGCAGGCCAGAGGTGGATGAACGCAGTGCCCTTGTTTGGGTGTAGGGCCTGATCAGAGCCTGAAGGTACGGAGGTGCCGTTCCCCTCACAGCTCCGTAGGCAAGCACCATGGTCTTGTAGCGGATGCGAGCTTCAACTGGAAGCCAGTGGAGAGAGCGGAGGAGCGGGGTGACGTGAGAGAACTTGGGAAGGTTGAACACCAGACGGGCTGCGGCGTTCTGGATGAACGCCATGAATCAACCATAAAGGTCTGATTGTTGGAGTGCTGCTGAGATGGTTGTCCTTCTGGAAGGTTCTCCCATCTCCACAGAACTCTGGAGCTCTGTCAAAGTGACCATTGACCTCCCTGAAGAAGAACCTTCTCCCCCGATTGCTCAGGTTGTCTGGGCGGCCAGCTCTAGGAAGATTCTTGTTGGTTCCACACTTTTCCATTTAAGAATGATGGAGGCTACTGTGTTCTTGGGGACCTTCCATGCTGCAGAAATGTTTTGGTACTTTTCCCCAGATCTGTGCCTCAACACAATCCTGACAATTCCTTCGACCTCTTGGCTTGGTTTTTGCTCTGACATGCACTTTCAACTGTTGGATCTTATCAAATCAAATGCGCCTAATACAACAGGTGTAGTAGACCTTACAGTGAAATGCTTACTTACAAGCCCTTAACCAACAATGAAGTTAAGAAAAATACCCCCCCCCCCCCAAAACAATAAATATTATATAAAAATATAAAAATAAAAGCTACAAATAATTAAGAGCAGCAGAAAAATAACAATAGCGAGGCTATATACAGGGGGTACAGAGTCAATGTGCGGGGGCACTGGTTAGTCGAGGTTAATTGAGGTAATATATACATGTCGGTAGAGTTATGCATAGATAATAACAGAGAGTAGCAGCAGCGTAAAATAGTGAAGAGGGGGTGCGGGGGGGGGGGGGGGGAATGCAAATAGTCTGGGTAGCCATTTGATTACATATTCAGTAGTCTTATGGCTTGGGGGTAGAAGCTGTTTAGAAGCCTCTTGGACCTAGACTTGGCTCTCCGGTACCGCTTGCCGTGCGGTAGCAGAGAGAACAGTCTGACTAGGGTGGCTGGAGTCTTTGACAATTTTTAGGGCCTTCCTCTGACACCGCCTGGTATAGAGGTGCTAGATGGCAGGAAGCTTGGCCCCAGTGATGTACTGGGCCGAAACGCACTACCCTCTGTAGTGCCTTGCGGTCGGAGGCTGAGCGGTTGCCATACCAGGCAGTGATGCAACCAGTCAGGATGCTCTCGATGGTGCAGCTGTAGAACCTTTTGAGGATCTGAGAACCCATGCCAAATCTTTTCAGTCTCTTGAGGGGGAATAGGTTTTGTCGTGCCCTCTTCACGACTGTCTTGGTGTGCTTGGACCATGTTAGTCTGTTGGTGATGTGGACACCAAGGAACTTGAAGCTCTCAACCTGCTCCACTACAGCCCCTTTGATGGGAATGGGGGCGTGCTCGGCCCTCCTTTTCCTGTAGTCCACAATCATCTCCTTATATAGACAGGTGTGTGCCTTTCCAAATCATGTCCAATCAATTGAAATGTACCACAGGTGGACCCCAATCAAGTTGTAAAAACATATCAAGGATGATCAATGGAAACAGGATCCACCTGAGCTCAATTTCAAGTCTCATAGCGAAGGGTCTGAATACTTAAATAAAAAAATATAAAAATCTATATATTTGCAAACATTTCTAAAAACCTGTTTTCGCTTTGTCATTATGGGGTATTGTGTGTAGATTGATGAGGAAAGCAATTAATTTAATCCATTTTAGAATAAGCCTGTAACAAAATGTAGAAAAAGTCAGTGTCTGAATACTTTCCGAATGCACTGAATGTTGACTATGACATTAGCTAATATGGTGACAACAATGTAGGCTGTGTGTAGCGGTTATGATATGAAGGTTTGGCTTGGAAAGGTTCTTTCACCTGGTCACAGAGAGCTGATGTGTTGTGCACTGAAGTCCACAAGCGAAGGGAAAGGTGAGAGGAGGAGAGAGTGTAGATGTGAGAAGGAATTATACAACGCACAAAGTGCTTGTGCTATTTGTATGTGGCTGCTATGAAAATGAACTGTGTCTGCGTGTGATCAGGGGTGTATTCATTCCACTGATTCTGTTGAAAAACGTTTCTTAAACGGAAACAAACGGAACAAGACATTGATAAACATACCTGAATTTGTCCAATAGAAACTCTTGTTTGCCACTGTTGGACAAATGATTACATCCTAGATCAGCTAGATGCTGGCAAGAGTGTGCAAGGCGTTATTGAATGTGTCACTGCCTGTCACCTTGATTACTCACATTCTTCTCTCGACCTGTGCACTTCTGTTGTAAACTTTCATTCATAAGCTAGGTTGTAGCAACCTCATGATGGGTATAGGGAATATTTGAGTATCATGTAGTAGCCTAAACATATCGATGTTACACTGATCTCGGTGAAGGGAATATGAATGACAGTCATCCAATATTCAATAGAAATAAGGCCATGCTCATTAAAAAATAAATGGCACTGACCGCCACTGGTAGAGAGGTCTGTGTCTCTCTCTTTAGGCACTGTTGTGTGTATCCGTGTGTATGTGTGTGTATTTGCATGTTCAATCATCTCAAATCAAATCATCAAATCAAATTTTATTTGTCACATACACATGGTTAGCAGATGTTAATGTGAGTGTAGCGAAATGCTTGTGCTTCTAGTTCCGACAATGCAGTAATAACCAACAAGTAATCTAACCTAACAATGCCAATAACCAACGAGTAATCTAACCTAACATCTGTGTGTATAATAAGGTTTGTCTGAGTTCTAAAACAGTCTGTAAATCATATGCAAGAAGTCCCAGTGTTGCTCATCTGTAGAGCAGAAAGGGTGACACACACACACACACACACACACACACACACACACACACACACACACACACACACACACACACACACACACACACACACACACACACACACACACACACACACACACACACACACACACACACACGTCCCCTTCAAACAGAGACGCAGGGATTACCAACATACTTAGAAGAAGAACCTTATTTAGTTTACAAATGGATGGTTCACTTCAACTATTTAATTTCCTTGTTAACAAGTCAAAACTCCATCCTCTACATTCCTTTTGCTCCAGCCAACGTTCGAACTTGGAATATGATTGGAATAGGAATGATTGCTCAAAACACCTATTCACGGTGACATAGAGTGACAGCAACAAAGTGGAATTGTGTTTTTAGATTTTTCTTTACAAATGAATTAATAATAATAATGAATACAACCCCTGTGTTATGGCAAGCCTAAAGAAGTACAGGAGGAAACATTTGCTTAACAAATCACATCATAAATTGCATGGACTCACTCTGTGTGCAATAATAGTGTTTAACATGATTTCGTAATGACTACCTCATCTCTGTACCTCACACGTTCAATTATCTGTAAGGTCCCTTAGTGGAGCAGTCAAATTCAAACACAGATTCAACCACAAAGACCAGGGAGGTTTCCTATGCCTCGCAAAGAAGGTCACCTATTGGTAGATAAAATTAAATAAAGGAAGCAGACATTGAATATCCCTTTGAGCATGGTAAAGTTATTAATTACACTTTGGATGGTGTATCAATACACCCAGTCACTACAAAGATACAGGCGTTTTTCCTAACTCAGTTGCCAGAGAGGAAAGAAACTGCTCAGGGATGTCACCATGAGGCCAATGGTGACTTTAAAACAGTTACAGAGTTTTATGACTGTGATACGAGAAAACTGAGGATGGATCAACAATATTGTATTTACAGAATGTTTTGCAATGAAGGTCTACAGTAGCCCTAACAGTACTCTATAGGGTAGCACCATGGCGTAGCCGGAGGACAGCTAGTAACCGTCCTCCTCTGGGTACATTGACTTCAATACAAAACCTAGGAGGCTCATGGTTCTCAACCACTTCCATAGACTTAAACGGTAATCATGACAACTTCTGTAGGATGTCCTCCATCCTATCAGAGCTCTTGCAGCAGGAACTGACATGTTGTCCACCCAATCAAAGAATCAGAGAATTAATCTAGTACTGAAAGCATAAGCTAAAGCTAGCTAGCACTGCAGTGCATAAAATGTGGTGAGTAGTTTAATCAAAGAGAGAGAAAGACAATAGTTGAACAGTTTGAAACATATTCATTTCTTATAAAAATTTAGGAGAAGCAAGAGAGAGAACTATATTTCATTGTATTTTTTCCCCACTTTCACTTATTTAGCTTGTGAATGCAGCTAGCTAGTTTAAGCTTACTCAAACACCCAGCTCAAGCAGAGAGGGATGCTATGTTAGCTAGCTGGCTATGGTTATCCAACACTGGAACTCTTCCAAGTCAAGGTAAGCTTTTGGTTTTATACGACCATTCTCTTGCCTACTCCTTTTGGATTCATAAACATTGTAAGACTCCAACCATCTGCCTCCTGTGTCTGCATCTGGGTCTCGCCTTTTGTCATGATATACCAAGAAGACAGTGAATGTTGTCTTCTTCAGTTTTGACTTAAATCTGGTTGAAAATCTATGGCAAGACCTGAAAATGGTTGTCTAGCAATGATCAACAACCAATTTGACAGAGCTTGAAGAATTTTGAAAATAATATTGGCCAAATGTTGCACGATCCAGGTGTGCAAAGCTCTTAGAGACCCAGAAAGACTCACAGCTGTAATCGCTGACAATAGCGATTCTAACAAGTCCTTTTCAAGAAAAGGTATGTGAACCCTTTGGAATTACCTGGATATCAAAGGGTTCACATACTTTTTCTTGCCACTGTATTGACTCAGGGGGTTGAATACTTATCTAATCATGATATACAGTTGAAGTCGGAAGTTTACATACACTTTAGCCAAATACATTTAAACTCAGTTTTTCACAATTCCTGACATTTAATTCCAGTAAAAATTCTCTGTTTTAGGTCAGTTAGGATCACCACTTTATTTTAAGAATGTTATTCTTCCATCACAGTGGGTCAGAAGTTTACATACACTCAATTAGTATTTGGTAGCATTGCCTTTAAATTGTTTAACTTGGGTCAAATGTTTTGGGTAGCCTTCCACAAGCCTCCCACAATAAGTTGGGTGAATTTTGGCCCATTCCTCCTGACAAAGCTGGTATAACTGAGTCAGGTTTGTAGGCCTCCTTCCTCGCACACACTTTTTCAGTTCTGCCCACAAATGTTCTATAGGATTGGGGCCAAGGCTTTGTGATGGCCACTCCAATACCTTCACTTTGTTGTCCTTAAGCCATTTTTCCACAACTTTGGAAGTATGCTTGGGGTCATTGTCCATTTGGAAGACCCATTTGCAACCAAGCTTTAACTTCCTGACTGTTGTCTTGAGATGTTGCTTCAATATATCCACATAATTCTCCTGCCTCATGATGCCATCCATTTTGTGAAGTGCACCAGTCCCTCCTGCAGCAAAGCACCCCCACAGCATGATGCTGCCACCCCCGTGCTTCACGGTTGGGAATGTGTTCTTCGGCTTACAAGCATCCCCATTTTTCCTCCAAACATAACAATGGTCATTATGGCCAAACAGTTCCATTTTTGTTTCATCAGACCAGAGGACATTTCTCAAAAAAAGTATGATCTTTGTCCCCATGTGCAGTTGCAAACCGTAGTCTGGGTTTTTTATGGCGGTTTTGGAGCAGTGGCTCCTTCCTTGCTGAGCGGCCTTTCAGGTTATGTCGATATAGGACTCGTTTTACTGTGGATATTGATACTTTTGTACCTGTTTCCTCCAGAATCTTCACAAGGTCCTTTGCTGTTGTTCTGGGATTGACTTGCACTTTTTGCACCAAAGTACGTTCATCTCTAGGAGACAGAACGCGTCTCCTTCCTGAGCGGTATGACGGCTGCGTGGTCCCATGGTGTTTATACTTGCGTACTATTGTTTGTACAGATGAACGTGGTACCTTCAGGCGTTTGGAAATTTCTCCCAAGGATGAACCAGACTTGTGGAGGTCTACAATTTTTTTTACTGAGGTCTTGGCTGATTTCTTTTGATTTTCCCATGATGTCAAGCAAAGATGCACTGAGTTTGAGGCTAGGCCTTGAAATACATCCACAGGTAAAACTCAAATTATGTCAATTAGCCTATCAGAAGCTTCTAAAGCCATGACATCATTTTCTGGAATTTTCCAAACTGTTTAAAGGCACAGTCAACTTAGTGTATGTAAACTTCTGACCCACTGGACTTGTGATACAGTGAATTATAAGTGAAATAATCTGTCTGTAAACAATTGTTGGAAAAATTACTTGTATCATGCACAAAGTAGATGTCCTAACCTACTTGCCAAAACTATAGTTTGTTTAAAAGAAATGTGTGGTGTGGTTGAAAAAGGCGTTTTAATGACTCCAACCTAAGTCTATGTAAACTTCCGACTTCAACTGTATTAGTGTTTTATTTTTCATTAATGTTTTGCAAATGTTAGATTTTTTTCTTCCACTTTGACATTACTGGGTAGTTTTTGTAGATTTCTATTTTATTTTTTTTACAGGATAATCATACTTTGTAACAAAATAAAATGGGGGAAAAAGTCAAGGTGTGTGAATACTTTCTGAAGGCATTGTATGTTATAAAACCTTAATAACCAAAAGCAGTCTTACAACATGGCGGTACGATCATGTAAGAGGTCATAGCGTGGCTTCTTGGAATGTAGGAAGAGTTTCATTCACTGTGGAGGTACTTCCTTAATTTAACCATTAAAGCTGTAATCCATAGAGGTGAAACTGCCACGTCTGTTTGCGATATTACAACAATAGAGACGGTACTTCAAACAACAAACACATTTTTTCCCCCTCTAACATCATTGCACATCATTGTACACGCGATAGAACAGCAGAGTACTACGTTTTTAGTTTACCACGATGCTGGATGTTCATTTGCTCAAAACAAAAACCATAACAAATGCGCCTAGGGACACATTTGTTTCGCCTATCGCGGATGTCAGCTTTAATGGCCACTCTGTAGATTATTAAGGACCTCACGGACTGTTCACTCGGCGCAGACAGAGATAGTACAGGCGCATCAGTGTCAAGACAGAGAGACTATAACACTGCTTCTATTACCAGGCATCAGACTGTTGAACAGCCATCACTAGCCGTCTACCAGGTGATGCAAAACACAAAACACACACACAAGCTATCACACACACACACCTCATACTCATAAACACACACTCCCACACAGCCAACTCTGCTGTCCCATGTCATAGAGACATTGAACCACTGGACACTTCCTGTTTCACACTGAGTATTTAAATACTGCATTCCCGACATACTGTAGCTCATTCAAATATTTGTACTACTGTACTTTATATTTAGTTATACTGTTTATACATATACATATACATTTATACATATTTATTTATATACTGGATTCTTGACATAGCTTACTCTAATATATCTACTGCTGAACATACTAGGCTTGGGCGGTATTCTGCATATACTGTATACTGGGGTATTTGGAAATAGCCACGGGATTGTTTTTCAATACTGTTGAAAATATTTATTTGAAGTTTTTCAATACATTTTATACATTTCATATGTGTAGCTATTTTTTAAGCAAATACCTGCAGTCAACTTGTGCAATACGTTAGGAGATAAAGATCATATACTTCATTTTTATCCGTCACATTATTTTGCATTATGAAGCTTACTTAGCACAGTTGAACCAGTCACGTGTTTGTTTGTAAATAGCACAACAGTAGAAAGCGGGAGCAGGTGAGTCCAGCTGTGTATTGACAGGGGTCACGTTTTATATTGAAAGTCAACTGTGTTTATATTTGCTTCAATAGAGTGATAAGGGACGTGCAACTACAGTTTTCCTTCACAGAAAATACATTAGTGCAACACATTCAACATAAAATAGCTTCATTTTCATCAGATGACAATAGAAGTGCAACGCTATTTGGCTGGCAGCCACACAAGTAAATGAGCTTACAATGAAAAGGCAAGGTATTCTTTGCATAACTATGTATGGCCATCATATTTCTAATGTTTAGGGCTATAATAGAAAGCCAGCTACATTTCCTTAATGTTTTGCTTAAAGTTAATCTTGCACTTTAAAAGAAGCTACACATCAGTCGGAGCACTGTCTGCTGAGTTTAGACGTGCAACTAAAGCACACAATTAGTCTGATAACGAGCATAAATTACAATTGGCACAGCTAGCATTTTAGATCTGTTTTTACAAAACGCAGCAAGATATTTTTTATGCGTTTTATCTTTTTTTCCTGCGTGAAAAAATTATGCATCTGATATGCATCTGTATTCCCAGTCATGTGAAATCCATAGATTAGGGCCTAATTAATTGATTTCAATTCACTGATTTCCTTATATGAGCTATTACTCAGTAAAATATTTGAAATTGTTGCATGTATATTTTTATTCAGTATAGCATATCTTGTCTAAAATCTTCCAGTGTACATACGTATAGATTGCATTTTGATTACTGTTACGATGCTATTTGGGTTATTAATTGGTTTTGTCCCGACGTTCTTGATTTCGAGTGCTTTTTTCTCCCCAATTCCATGGTATCCAATTGGTAGTTACAGTCTTGTCCCATCGCTGCAACTTCCGTACGGACTCGGGAGAGGCGAAGGTCGAGAGCCGTGCATCCTCCGAAACACAACCCCGCCAAGCCGCACTTCTTCTTGACACAATGCCCGCTTAACCCGGAAGCCAGCCGCACCAATGTGTCGGAGGAAACACGTGCACCTGGCGACCGTGTCAGCGTGGATTGCACCCGCCCCACCACAGGAGTCGCTAGTGCGCTACTGCTCAAACCTTTCCCTAACCCGGACGATGCTGGGCCAATTGTGCGCCGCCCCATGGGTCTCCCGGTCGCGGCCGGCTGCGACAGAGCCTGGACACAAACCAGGTTCTCTAGTGGCACAGCTACTAGTGTCTTAGACCACTGCACCACTCGGGAGGCCCTGTGTGCTTTTTAAAAAGCATTTTACGGCATCGTAAGGAGCCCGTAACATATGCATTTCGCTGCACCCACTACAACATCTGCTAAACTGTGTACTCGACCAATAAACGTCGATTTGATTTTGTTTCGCTGAAAACCAGGGATGCTCTCACACATAAGCCTGAGTGTACAAAACATAATGAACACCTGCTCTTTCCATGACATAGACTGACCAGGTGAAAGCTATCATCCCTTATTGATGTCACTTGTTAAATCCACTTCAAATCAGTGTAGGTGAAGGGGAGGAGACAGGTTAAAGTGTCACGACTTCCACCGAAGGTGGCTCCTCTCCCTGTTCGGGCGGTGCTCGGCGGTCGTCGTCGCCGGCCTACTAGCTGCCACCGATCCATTTTTCCTTTTCGTTTGTGTCTGTCTGTATTGTTTACACCTGTGTCTTGTTAGTTGATTTCGGTGGGTATATTTACGTCCGCTGCCTGCTAGTCTTTGTGCGAGATTGTTTTCTGTGGTGACGTTATTTAGGGGTGTGTGTCTGCACCACGGGGTTTATTTTCTCACGGCAGTTGTGCCGTTAGGTATTGTGTTTCAGTCCCATGTGGTAGTTGTGTTTTGGACTGCTCATTAAACTATTTTGCCACTGGGAATTCCTTGCTCTCCTGCTCCTGATTCCTGCACCTCCCTCCGTTAAAAGGCACGTAACATAAAGACGGATTTTTAAGCCTTCGAGACAATTGAGACATGGATTGTGTATGTGTGCCATTTAGAGGGTGAATGGGCAAGGCAAAAAAATGTAAGTGCCTTTGAACGGGGTATGGGAGTAGGTGCCAGGCGCACCGGTTTGTGTCAAGAACTGCAACACTGCTGGGTTTTTCACGCTCAACAGTTTCCCGTGCGTATCGAGAATGGTCCACCACCCAAAGGACATCCAGCCAACTTGACACAACTTTGGAAAGCAATGGAGTTAACATGGGCCAGCATCCCTGTGGAATGCTTTCGACACCTTGTAGAGTGTTCCTAATGTTTGGTATAGTCAGTGTATGTTTCTGAGCATGAGACAATGGAAGGAGACAAAACTGATGTGATTCCAACATACATGTCAAAAAATTCTACCACAACGTGCAAATCCCTTCTATGGAAAGGTTACTAATCTCTCTCTTAATGGAAGATAGCCCTAAAGGGTGAGGGTGTCACATTGAGTGGATGGAATGAAATCCTGAAGCTGTTTTGTTGAGAGGTTAAGTTTGTTGGTATCTATTGCCATCTTGTGGATTTCTATCAGTACTTCAGCCTCGCATACAAAGAGGTCTCACGGCATCATGCACCAATATAATAATAAAATAACCTTGATATGAGCTATATTGAATTGCAACACTTCAATTTAAATGAGAAAATACAATTATCATTGTATACAAGAGCGTTCATATAGATTGCTAAATACTTTTGAAATGATTTAGCCAATTAGCCAAATTAACACAATGCTAAGCGAGTTCAGAAACACGTTAGGGAGTGGAAACATTTTTCAACCCATACCTATTGCTGATTGTTTATAGAAAGTCAAGATTGTCCAAACAAGTCTCCTATCTTGGCCATAAAGAGACTATATGAAGCAGGAAAATTCAAAAGCGTGATTTCCACCTTGATAGCGACAAACTCAGATCTGCAAAAAACCCACCTTGTAATCCATCCACTTTCTCTTCCCCTTCTTCTCATCTCTCTCTCTCTCTCTCTCTCTCTCTCTCTCTCTCTCTCTCGCTGTCTCTCTCTCTCGCTCACGCTCTCTCTCTCTTTTCACAGCTCGTCTTTGTCATCGTCTGCTTCAGCTCCGATGGGACAGCTCACCCCGGTCCCCTTCAGACAGCAGTAGCCCTTGGGGACCTTCTTCAGGTACTGCTGGAGGTAGTCTTCCGCGTAGAAGAACTCCTGGCCCTCTAGAACCTCTGTGGTGATGGATCCATAGCCCTTCTCAGATAACACCTGAAATGGACACGAGATCAAATTACAAGAAATGTATCATGAATGGAACCAGGAGATTTCCCTCCTGACCATGTGACCTGACCAGGAAAAATCCTAGATTCCGTTTTTGAGGCATTAGTCAGGTTACATGGTCAGGAATTGCCCTAATCATAACAACAGCTACAAACTGACTTCAAGGTTTTGTTTACTAGTCAGAAAATGTAAGAAAATAATCTGAAATGGTGCAAAACTGCTCATTTTCGTTTTCCATGACACAACATTTTGAAATGTTTTGCTACGATATGCCCAGAACATGAACCAGGTGCACTTTTTTCAAAGATAATGGATCTGCTCTCTGACTTAGAAAGCAGCGTGATTGATTGATTGACACATGAAACAGACTCTGTTTCTCTATAGCGTTGGCTCTGTTCCTAGCGCCCTGGGACAAAGCATGAAAGAGTCTCTGGTTGCTTTGAGCTCTCCATAAGTGTCGCAACATGGTGTAAGCACCTTGAGAGCAGGATTCAAACACACTACCTGCTGGGGGATTACTCCTTTGCAGCAAAACACACAGCTTCCTTCCACCACAAAATACATTTAAAGATTAGCACTCTGGAGACCCCAACAAACAATAAATCTAAGCTGTGCTGGATTGTTCACCGACACAAGGGATCACTTCATCCTTCCTTGATTCTTTGCATCCTCGTTTTCTTGGCCTCGATCTCGAAACACGTCGGAAAGTCCGAGAGGAGGAGAGAGGATGCCAAAAACCACGGAAAGACATTGTACTGCTACGGAGCAGTATTAGTCCCTTATTTGTCAGGGGGAAAGAATAAAGCCGCAACATGCAGTACCAGTCTTCAGCCACAAGGCAGCAGTGAAGAATATAGAGTGGAATGGAGCTGGAGGTGATGGTTCTCTCTCTATATCAAAGCACTGACTGCCCCAGAAAACAGGCTGCTTTTGATGGAGTGGTTAAGGTCAGTATTTGGGGAGGTAAGTTGATCCTAGATTTGTAGCCCGAGGATAACTTCGAACCAGAGCACATTCAAAACAGGATTCAAGACCATCGTTCCTCGCTGGCCAAAACGGTTTGTGATGAGATATTTCGGACTGACATCGCATCAGTTGAGGGTCAAAAAGCATTACACTTATATAAAATGTAGGATGTGCCTATGGCAAATGTACTGTTATAATATACACATTCCCCAGCGAAAGCTGCAAAGGGATTGCCCACCCTTTGCATGTTTTACAATGGAGAGCAGCTTTTCCGGACTATAAATAGGCCTACTACCCACTCATTAAAGACAGAAAGCCCCAGGGCATCAGATACATTAGAGGTTTGCTTTTATATGAGAGGAATACAATGTCCAAGAAATGGCCTGATAACAGAGAAGGAATAGGCTACACTCTCAAGCCTGACTCTAATGCAAGTCACAATACGGCAGCCATTTTGAGCCCATAAATCAGAATGCATGCAGTCACGTCGTGTCAAAACGCCGTAGTGGATCCGCAATGCTCACTGCGGCTGGAGAATCAGCTAGCGCTAGTGTTAGCAACGGGTCTGACTGAATAGTCTTTGAGTGCAGGGCACCTTAGCGCTACACTAGCCCCAGTGAGTCCTGCATTGCGAGCTAGCCCAGTCAGCCCATCTTCACGCCTGTCGGAAAGGCTTGGCTGTCAAAGGCACTACGGCCAAGCGAGCGCGTCTCTCTCCCGTGTGAGGACGGGAGGACCGCGGAGAGCGAGCTTCACCGTCGCTCCAGTCAAGCGAGAAAGCAAGAGACCCCCCCCCCCCCCCCCCCCACCGCTAGAGAGAGACGGACGCGCCCGACACAAATAAAATGTGACACACCGAGTAAGAAAAAGAAAGGTTCACTCTCTATTTATCTACTGTATTCTCTCTATTTCTATTTCGGAAGGCCCACGCTGTAGAGAGAGAGAGAGAAAGAGAGCGAGAGAGACAGAAAGAGAGCGAGAGAGACAGAAAGAGCGAGAGAGACAGAAAGACAGAGAGAGTGCCAGAAAGAGAGGCAGAAAGAGAGAGTGACACACACAAACACATTGAGTCACCAGTAGGACATTATTAGAGGAGTTTTGCCCTCACCATGGACATTGTCATTTATGCAATCTTTAAAAAAAAACATGGTTGACGGTTCTGTCAAAAGCAAGCTAAAGGACTGTTCCTTTTCCCCCCAGTCCTCTTCTGGGTAACGCTTCACAGATAAATGACATACCATAATATCTAAACAGAGCACACAGCATCCATAATAATGCTGCTACAATAAAAATACGTTACTCAATCAAATAAAGGTTGCTCGAAAATATACACGTATATTCTCAACTTCACACGGTGCACTCTACACTATCTTGTAAAAAAATGTCTTGAAAAGCAATACCTCGTTGTGATATAATATTATAATATGATGCTCCTGACATGTTAGAGATGCCCTATTTATTTTTTTTATTTTTATTTCACCTTTATTTAACCAGGTAGGCTAGTTGAGAACAAGTTCTCATTTGCAACTGCGACCTGGCCAAGATAAAGCATAGCAGTGTGAACAGACAACACAGAGTTACACATGGAGTAAACAATAAACAAGTCAATAACATGGTAGAAAAAAAAAGAGAATCTATATACAATGTGTGCAAAAGGCATGAGGTAGGCAATAAATCGAATAATTACAATTTAGCAGATTAACACTGGAGTGATAAATCATCAGATGATCATGTGCAAGAAGAGATACTGGTGTGCAAAAGAGCAGAAAAGTAAATAAATAAAAGCAGTATGGGGGGTGAGGTAGGTAAATTGGGTGGGTAGTTTACAGATGGACTATGTACAGCTGCAGCGATCGGTTAGCTGCTCGGATAGCAGATTTTTAAAGTTGTTGAGGGAGATAAAAGTCTCCAACTTCAGAGATTTTTGCAATTCGTTCCAGTCGCAGGCAGCAGAGAACTGGAAGGAAAGGCGTCCAAATGAGGTTTTGGCTTTAGGGATGATCAGTGAGATACACCTGCTGGAGCGCGTGTTGCAGGTGGGTGTAGCCATCGTGACCAGTGAACTGAGATAAGGCGGCACTTTACCTAGCATAGCCTTGTAGATGACCTGGAGCCAGTGGGTCTGACGACGAACATGTAGCGAGGGCCAGCCGACTAGGGCATACAGGTCGCAGTGGTGGGTCTTATAAGGTGCTTTAGTAACAAAACGAATGGCACTGTGATAAACTGCATCCAGTTTGCTGAGTAGAGTATTGGAAGCTATTTTGTAGATGACATCGCCGAAGTCGAGGATCGGTAGGATAGTCAGTTTTACTAGGGTAAGTTTGGCGGCGTGAGTGAAGGAGGCTTTGTTGCGGAATAGAAAGCCGATTCTTGCTTTGATTTTGGATTGGAGATGTTTGATATGAGTCTGGAAGGAGAGTTTGCAGTCTAGCCAGACACCTAGGTACTTATAGATGTCCACATATTCTAGGTCGGAACCGTCCAGGGTGGTGATGCTAGTCGGGCGTGCGGGTGCAGGCAGCGAGCGGTTGAAAAGCATGCATTTGGTTTTACTAGCGTTTAAGAGCAGTTGGAGGCCACGGAAGGAGTGTTGTATGGCATTGAAGCTCGTTTGGAGGTTAGATAGTACAGTGTCCAAGGAAGGGCCGGAAGTATATAGAATGGTGTCGTCTGCGTAGAGGTGGATCAGGGAATCGCCCGCAAGAAGAGCAACATCATTGATGTATACAGAGAAAAGAGTCGGCCCGAGAATTGAACCCTGTGGTACCCCCATAGAGACTGCCAGAGGACCGGACAACATGCCCTCCGATTTGACACACTGAACTCTGTCTGCAAAGTAGTTGGTGAACCAGGCAAGGCAGTCATTAGAAAAACCGAGGCTACTGAGTCTGCCGATAAGAATATGGTGATTGACAGAGTCGAAAGCCTTGGCCAGGTCGATGAAGACGGCTGCACAGTAATGTCTTTTATCGATGGCGGTTATGATATCGTTTAGTACCTTGAGCGTGGCTGAGGTGCACCCGTGACCGGCTCGGAAACCGGATTGCACAGCGGAGAAGGTACGGTGGGATTCGAGATGGTCAGTGATCTGTTTGTTGACTTGGCTTTCGAAGACCTTAGATAGGCAGGGCAGGATGGATATAGGTCTGTAACAGTTTGGGTCCAGGGTGTCTCCCCCTTTGAAGAGGGGGATGACCGCGGCAGCTTTCCAATCCTTGGGGATCTCAGATGATACGAAGGAGAGGTTGAACAGGCTGGTGATAGGGGGTGCGACAATGGCGGCGGACAGTTTCAGAAATAGGGGGTCCAGATTGTCAAGCCCAGCTGATTTGTATGGGTCCAGGTTTTCCAGCTCTTTCAGAACATCTGCTATCTGGATTTGGGTAAAGGAGAAGCTGGGGAGGCTTGGGCGAGTAGCAGCGGAGGGGACGGGGCTGTTGGCCAAGGTTGGAGTCGCCAGGAGGAAGGCATGGCCAGCCATTGAGAAATGCTTGTTGAAGTCTTCGATTATCACGGATTTATCGGTGGTGACCGTGTTACCTAGCCTCAGTGCAGTGGGCAGCTGGGAGGAGGTGCTCTTGTTCTCCATGGACTTTACAGTATCCCAGAACTTTTTGGAGTTAGAGCTACAGGATGCAAATTTCTGCTTGAAAAAGCTGGCCTTTGCTTTCCTGACTGACTGCGTGTATTGGTTCCTGACTTCCCTGAACAGTTGCATATCGCGGGGGCTCTTCGATGCTATTGCAGTTCGCCACAGGATGTTTTTGTGCTGGTCGAGGGCAGTCAGGTCTGGAGTGAACCAGGGGCTATATCTGTTCTTAGTTCTGCATTTTTTGAACGGAGCATGCTTGTCTAATATGGTGAGGAAGTAACATTTAAAGAATGACCAGGCATCCTCAACTGACGGGATGAGGTCAATATCCTTCCAGGGAACCCGGGCCAGGTCGATTAGAAAGGCCTGCTCGCAGAAGTGTTTTAGGGAGCGTTTGACAGTGATGAGGGGTGGTCGTTTGACCGCGGACCCGTGGCGGATACAGGCAATGAGGCAGTGATCACTGAGATCTTGATTGAAGACAGCAGAGGTATATTTGGAGGGCAGGTTGGTCAGGATAATGTCTATTAGGGTGCCCATGTTTACGGATTTAGGGTTGTACCTGGTGGGTTCCTTGATGATTTGTGTGAGATTGAGGGCATCAAGCTTGGATTGTAGGACTGCCGGGGTGTTAAGCATATCCCAGTTTAGGTCACCTAACAGAACAAACTCTGAAGCTAGATGGGGAGCGATCAATTCACAGATGGTGTCCAGGGCACAGCTGGGAGCTGAGGGGGGTCGGTAGCAGGCGGCAACAGTGAGAGACTTATTTCTGGAGAGATTAATTTTTAAAATTAGAAGTTCGAACTGTTTGGGCATAGACCTGGAAAGTATGACAGAACTTTGCAGGCTATCTCTGCAGTAGATTGCAACTCCTCCCCCTTTGGCAGTTCTATCTTGACGGAAAGTGTTATAGTTGGGTATGGAAATCTCAGAATTTTTGGTGGCCTTCCTAAGCCAGGATTCGGACACGGCAAGGACATCAGGGTTGGCAGAGTGTGCTAAAGCGGTGAGTAAGGCAAACTTAGGGAGGAGGCTTCTGATGTTGACATGCATGAGGCCAAGGCTTTTTCGATCACAGAAGTCAACAAATGAGGGTGACTGGGGACATGCAGGGCCTGGGTTTACCTCCACATCACCCGAGGAACAGAGGAGTAGTAGGATGAGGGTGCGGCTAAAGGCTATCAAAACTGGTCGCCTAGAGCGTTGGGGACAAAGAATAAAAGGAGCAGATTTATGGGCGTGGTAGAATAGATTCTGGGCATAATGTGCAGACAGGGGTATGGTGGGGCGTGGGTACAGCGGAGGCAAGCCCAGGCACTGGGTGATGATAAGAGAGGTTGTATCTCTGGACATGCTGGTCTCAATGGGTGAGGTCACCGCATGTGTGGGGGGTGGGACGAAGGGGGTATCAGAGGTACGGAGAGTGGAACTACGGGGTCCATTGCAAACCAAAACAATGATAGCTAGCCTGAACAACAGTATGCAAGGCATATTGATATTTGAGGGAGACATACAATAAGGCATAAAGTGATTGCAGGTCTTGATTGGGAGAGCTAGCTAAAACAACAGGTGAGATAACAGCAGCTAGTCAGTTAACACAGCAGCAGCAGGTAAAAATGGCGACGGCTAGGCAGAGAGGGTCGGATTAACTACACACAGATCCTGAGTTAAAGCACAGAGCCGACAGATAAAACACAAATAAACGGAATGGAGTACCGTGAATTAATGGACAGTAAAGCAAGCATCAGCTATGTAGCCAAGTGATCATAGTGTCCAGGGGGCAGCCGTAGATGGAGTAGTGAGGCCTCCACTAAGCTAGCCCGCGGCGTAAGATTGTTCGATAGACCTGTTCAGATAGCAGCCGATATGCTCAAGACAGCTAACGATTAGCGGGCCGCAGTTAGCATATGGGCGTTCAGGTTACGTTGCGATGGAGGGGCCAGTTGAATAACTCCCTCGGGCAGATAACGTCGGTATCCCAGTCGTGAAGGCCCGGTGGGGCTCCGCATCGGCAGTAAAACGGGTCCGGATAGGTAATTGTAGCCCAGGAGTGGCTGATGGAACTCTTCAGCTGGCTAGCTCCGGGATAATTGGTGTTTGCTCCGGAATTGATGTTAGCCAATAGTCACTCGGATAGCAGCTAGTTAGCTGCAAGATCCAGGTGTAAATGTCCAGAGATTGCGGTAAAAATGTAGGGATCATCACCTACATTCAGCCGCGGGACAATTTGTTCTGGAGCAGATGATCAGGGGGGCGGAACATCATTTGTGGACTGCAAAGTGACCGCAAAAAGCCCCAAAAGATACAGTGCCTTCGGAAAGTATTCAGACCCCATAGACTTTCTCCACATTTTGTTACGTTACAGCCCTATTCTACAAAAAAAAAAATCCCTCGTCAACCTACACACAATACCCCATAGTGACACATTTCTGCTCATTTATAAAAACTACTGAAATATCAGAATTACATAAGTATTCAGACACTTTGCTCAGTACTTTGTTTAAGTACCTTCTTCTTGGGTATGACGCTACAAGCTTGGCACACCTGTATTTGGGGAGTTTATCCCATTCTTCTCTGCAGATCCTCTCAAGCTCTGTCAGGTTGGATGGGGAGTGTCGCTGCACAGCTATTAACAGGTCTCTCCAGAGATGTTCGATCGGGTTCAAGTCCGGGCTCTGGTTGGGCCATTCAAGGACATTCAGGGACTTGTCCTGAAGCCACTCCTGGGTTGTCTTGGCTGTGTGCTTAGGGTCGTTGTCTTGTTGGAAGGTGAATCTTCACCCCAGTCTGAGGTCCGGAGTGCTCTGGAGCAGGTGTTCATCAAGGATCTCTCTGTACTTTGCTCCATTCATCTTTGCCTCGATCCTGACTAGTCTCCAAGTCCCTGCTGCTGAAAAACATCACCACAGCATGATGCTGCCACCACCATGCTTCACCGTAGGGATGATGCCAGGTTTCCTCCAGACGTGACGCTTGGTATTCTGATGAAACCAAGTTCAATCTTGGTTTCATCAGACCAGAGAATCTGGTTAACAACTTCCGGCGCCGAAAAGAGATGGCCGCCTCGCTTCGCGTTCCTTGGAAAATATGCAGTATATGCAGTTATTTCTTACATCGGTACCCCAGGTAATCTTAGGTTTCATTACATACAGTCGGGAGGAACTACTGAATATACGATTAACGTCAACTCATCATCGTTCCTACCAGGAATATGACTTTCCCGAAACGGATCCAGTGTTTTGCCTTCCACCCAATACAATGGATCTGATCCCAGCCGGCGACCCTGTGCGACGCCGTAAAAGGGGCAAACGAGGCGGTCTCGTGGTCAGGCTTCGGAGACGGGCACATCGCGCTCCACTCCCTAGCATACTACTCGCCAATGTCCAGTCTCTTGACAATAAGGTTGATGAAATCCGAGCACGGGTAGCATTCCAGAGAGACATCAGGGATTGCAACGTGCTCTGCTTCACGGAAACATGGCTAACTCAAGAGACGCTAACGGAGTCGGTGCAGCCAGCTGGTTTCTTCATGCATCGCGCCGACAGAAACAAACATCTTTCTGGTAAGAAGAGGGGCGGGGGGGTATGCCTTATGATTAACGAGACGTGGTGTGATCATCATAACAACACACAGGAACTCAAGTCATTCTGTTCACCTGATCTAGAACTCCTCACAATCAAATGTCGACCGCATTATCTACCAAGGGAATTCTCTTCAATCATAATCACAGCCGTATATATTCCCCCCCAAGCAGACACATCGATGGCCCTGAACGAACTTTATCTGACTCTTTGTAAACTGGAAACCACACACCCTGAGGCTGCATTCATCGTAGCTGGGGATTTTAACAAGGCTAATCTAAAAACAAAACTCCCTAAATTCTATCAGCATATCGATTGTGCTACCAGGGCTGGAAAAACCCTAGATCATTGTTATACTAATTTCCGCGACGCATATAAGGCCCTCCCCCGCCCCCCTTTCGGAAAAGCTGACCACGACTCCATTTTGTTGATTCCAGCCTACAAACAGAAACTAAAACAACAAGCTCCCGCGCTCAGGTCTGTTCAACGCTGGTCCGACCAATCTGAATCCACGCTTCAAGACTGCTTCGATCACGCGGATTGGAATATGTTCCGCATTGCGTCCAACAACAATATTGACGAATATGCTGATTCGGTGAGCGAGTTCATTAGGAAGTGCATTGACGATGTCGTACCCACAGCAACGATTAAAACATTCCCAAACCAGAAACCGTGGATTGACGGCAGCATTCGCGTGAAACTGAAAGCGTGAAACTGAAACATTTAAACGTGTTAACCCTCGCAAGGCTGCAGGCCCAGACGGCATTCCCAGCCGCGTCCTCAGAGCATGCGCAGACCAGCTGGCTGGTGTGTTTACGGACATATTCAATCAATCCTTATCCCAGTCTGCTGTTCCCACATGCTTCAAGAGGGCCACCATTGTTCCTGTTCCCAAGAAAGCTAAGGTAACTGAGCTAAACGACTACCGCCCCGTAGCACTCACTTCCGTCATCATGAAGTGCTTTGAGAGACTAGTCAAGGACCATATCACCTCCACCCTACCGGACACCCTAGACCCACTCCAATTTGCTTACCGACCCAATAGGTCCACAGACGACGCAATCGCAACCACACTGCACACTGCCCTAACCCATCTGGACAAGAGGAATACCCATGTGAGAATGCTGTTCATCGATTACAGCTCAGCATTTAACACCATAGTACCCTCCAAACTCGTCATCAAGCTCGAGACCCTGGGTCTCGACCCCGCCCTGTGCAACTGGGTCCTGGACTTCCTGACGGGCCGCCCCCAGGTGGTGAGGGTAGGTAACAACATCTCCACCCCGCTGATCCTCAACACTGGGGCCCCACAAGGGTGCGTTCTGAGCCCTCTCCTGTACTCCCTGTTCACCCACGACTGCGTGGCCATGCACGCCTCCAACTCAATCATCAAGTTTGCGGATGACACTACAGTGGTAGGCTTGATTACCAACAACGACGAGACGGCCTACAGGGAGGAGGTGAGGGCCCTCGGAGTGTGGTGTCAGGAAAATAACCTCACACTCAACGTCAACAAAACAAAGGAGATGATTGTGGACTTCAGGAAACAGCAGAGGGAGCACCCCCCTATCCACATCGACGGGTCAGTAGTGGAGAAGGTGGAAAGTTTTAAGTTCCTCGGTGTACACATCACGGACAAACTGAATTGGTCCACCCACACAGACAGCGTTGTGAAGAAGGCGCAGCAGCGCCTCTTCAACTTCAGGAGGCTGAAGAAATTCGGCTTGTCACCAAAAGCACTCACAAACTTCTACAGATGCACAATCGAGAGCATCCTGTCGGGCTGTATCACCGCCTGGTACGGCAACTGCTCCGCCCACAACCGTAAGGCTCTCCAGAGGGTAGTGAGGTCTGCAGAACGCACCACCGGGGGCAAACTACCTGCCCTCCAGGACACCTACACCACCCGATGTCACAGGAAGGCCATAAAGATCATCAAGGACAACAACCACCCAAGCCACTGCCTGTTCACCCCGCTATCATCCAAAAGGCGAGGTCAGTACAGGTGCATCAAAGCAGGGACCGAGAGACTGAAAAACAGCTTCTATCTCAAGGCCATCAGACTGTTAAACAGCCACCACTAACATTTAGCGGCCGCTGCCAACATACTGACTCAACTCCAGCCACTTTAAAAATGGGAATTGATGGAAATTATGTAAAAATGTACCAC
Organism: Salvelinus alpinus; assembly: GCF_045679555.1. Lineage (NCBI taxonomy): Eukaryota > Metazoa > Chordata > Actinopteri > Salmoniformes > Salmonidae > Salvelinus > Salvelinus alpinus. Next base: position 70,614,193 of record NC_092094.1, read on the forward strand.
TAGCCACTTTAAACAATGCCACTTAATATAATGTTTACATACCCTACATTACCCATCTCATATGTATATACTGTACTCTATATCATCTACTGCATCTTGCCATCTTTATGTAATACATGTACCACTAGCCACTTTAAACTATGCCACTTTATGTTTACATACCCTACAGTACTCATCTCATATGTATATACCGTACTCTATACCATCTACTGCATCTTGCCATGCCGTTCTGTACCACCACTCATTCATATATCTTTATGTACATATTCTTTATCCCTTTACACTTGTGTGTGTGTATAAGGTAGTAGTTGTGGAATTGTTAGGTTAGATTACTTGTTGGTTATTACTGCATTGTCGGAACTAGAAGCACAAGCATTTCGCTACACTCGCATTAACATCTGCTAACCATGTGTATGTGACTAATAAAATTTGATTTGATTTGATTTGTTTCTCATGGTCTGAGAGTGTTTTGGTGCCTTTTGGCAAACTCCAAGCGGGCTGTCATGTGCCTTTTACTGAGGAGTGGCTTCCGTCTGGCCACTCTACCATAAAGGCCTGATTGGTGGAGTGCTGCAGAGATGGTTGTCCTTTTGCAAGGTTCTCTCATCTCCACAGAGGAACTCTAGAGCTCTGTCAGAGTGACCATCGCCAAGGACCTTCTCCCCCGATTGATCAGTTTGAACGGGCGGCCAGCTCTAGGAAGAGTCTTGGTGGTTACAAACTTTTCCATTTAAGGATGATGGAGGCCACTGTGTTCTTTTGGACCTTCAATGCTGCTAAAAATCTTTTGGTACCCTTCCCCAGATCTGTGCCTTGAACACATTCCTGTCTCGGAGCTCTACGGGCAATTCCTTCGACCTCATGGCTTGGTATTTGCTCTGACATGCACTGTCAACTGTGGCACCTTATAGAGACAGGTGTGTACCTTTTCAAATCATGTCCAATCAATTGAATTTACCACAAGTGGACTCCAATCAAGTTGTAGAAACATCTCAAGGATGATCAATGGAAACGGGATGCACCTGACCTCAATTTCGAGTCTCATACTTATGTAAATAAGGTATTTCAGTTTTGTGTATTGTCATTATCGGGTGTTGTGTGAAGATTGCTGGAAAAAATAACGTAACAAAATGTGGAAAAAGCTAAGGGGTCTGAATACTTTCCGAAAGCACTGTATAACATTTGACTAAAACATAATCACTTCAAACCTTGCTTGCATTTGTATACGGTCACATATATCTCTCTATCATGCGTGTGAATACTTTGGAACAGATTTCCAAAATTAAAATTACGTGGAGCTGATTTGTTGCTGTTTTTACCGTTTTTTTGGTCTAACAATAAAATATATATATATTTTTTTGCTCTGAAAACTTCTTGGCCAATAAAATCCTGCGGACCGCCAGTTGGGGAATCCTTCCCTATGTAGAGGATCAACAGCAGAATAATAGCTGAAAGACGAAGGGAAGGGAGTGGTTCGACACAATTGTTATCCAGATAGACAAAGTGAGCAACCATGACAGTGCACCAAATGACCTGAGTGAGGGGGGGGGGGGGGGGGGATTGAAAGAGGGTGATGAAGAGGAGAGGGGCATGGAGATGGATAGGCAGGGAGAGGTAACGGCAAATAAGAGAGGAATAGGGGAGCCCCCTGCTCTTCACTCTTTTTCTTGGAAAAAAAAGGAGGACAGAGAAACGGAGTAGAGAGAAGAAACTTTAGAGGCCTGACTATTAATGTTTTCTCCTGACAGGTTCGGGACAGCGACAGAGCCAAGAACACTTTTTGAGTGTGTGTGTGTGTTTATGTATCCCTACTCTCCAAATGTACCTCTAGTGGTACCCCCGACACACACACACCCTTCTCCTCACAGAAATCGAGGAAAGGAGTGTGTCGGTGCATGAGCGAAATAAAAAGGAAAGCTGCGTCGTGACAAAATGGCTCCAAAAAGGAAATCCGACAAGAGGAGAAAACCGATTATGGCCTTTGTTCTTTATGGGAACACTGAACTGACAGAGCACATCATATACAGTACCAGTGAAAAGTTTGAACACACCTACTCATTCAAGGGTTTTTCTTTATTTGAACTATTTCAAATAAAGATGAAAAAACACATGGAATCATGTAGTAAACAAAAAAGTGTTAAACAACGATTCTTCAAAGTAGGCACCCTTTGCCTTGATGACAGCTTTGCACACTCTCCAGCTTCACCTGGAATGCTTTTCCAACAGTCTTGAAGGAGTTCCTGAGCACTTGTTGGCCTTCACTCTGCGATCCAACTCATTCCAAAACCATCTAAATTGGGTTGAGGTGAGATGATTGTGGAGGCCAGGTCGTCTGATGCAGCACTCTATCACTCTCCTTCTTGGTTAAATAGCCCATACACAGCCTGGAGGTGTGCTGGGTCATTGTGCTGCTGAAAAACAAATGATAGTCCTACTAAGTGCAAACCAGATGGGATGGCATATCGCTGCAGAATGCTGTGGTAGCCATGCTGGTTAAGCGTGCCTTGAATTCTAAATAAATCACAGACAGTGTCACCAGCAAAGCACCCCCACACCCTCACACCTCCTCCTCCATGCTTCACGGTGGGTACCGCACATGCGGAGATAATCCGTTCACCTACTCTGCGTCTCACAAAGACACGGCGGTTGGAACCAAAAATCTCAAATTTGGACTTATCAGACCAAGGACAGATTTCCACCAGTCTAATGTCCATAGCTTGTGTTTCTTGGCCCAAGCAAGTCTCTTCTTATTGGTGTCCTTTAGTAGTGGTTTCTTTGCAGCAATTCGACAATGAAGGAAGGCCTGATTCACACAGTCTCCTCTGAACAGTTGATGTTGAGATGTGTCTGCTACTTCAACTCTGTGAAGCATTTATTTGGGCTGCAGTTAACTCTAATGAACGTATCTTCTGCAGCAGAGGTAACTCTGGGTCTTCCTTTCTTGTGGCGGTCCTCATGAGAGCCAGTTTCATCATAGCGCTTGATGGTTTTTGCGACTGCACTTGAAGAAACTTTCAAAGTTCTTGAGATTTTCCAGATTGACTGACCTTCATGTCTTAAAGTAATGATGGACTGTCATTTCTCTTTGCTTATTTGAGCTATTCTTAATATGGACTTGGTCTTTTACCAAATAGGGCTCTCTTCTGTATACCAACCCTACCTTGTCACAACACAACTCATTGGCTCAAATGCATTAAGAAGGAAAGAAATTCCACAAATTAACGTTTAACAAGGCACACCTGTTAATAGAAATGCATTCCAGGTGACCTGATGAAGCCGGTTGAGAGAATGCCAGGAGTGTGCCAAGCTGTCATCAAGGCAAAGGGTGGCTACTTTGAAGAATCTCAAATATAAAACATATTTTGATTTGTTTAACACTTTTTTGGTTACTACATGATTCCATATGTGTTATTTCATAGTTTTGATGTCTTCACTATTATTCTACAATGTAGAAAATAGTACAAAAATTAAGAAAAACCCTGGAATGAGTAGGTGTGTCCAAACTTTTGACTGGTACTGTATGTAAAGTACATTTGCCGTGTGAGTGGGTGCTCAGTTCTGTGTATCCTCTGTGAGAGTGTGAGTGTGCATGCTCATTTCTGTGTGTGTGAGTATGTGTGAGTGCGCATCTGTGCACGTAGGATGAAGAGCGCGTGCGCGCTTCTCCGCTCATCCCACTCACAGACCGGGTCAGGCATCCATTTTAGGTTGCCTCTCTAATCTGCAGCCAGAGTGCGGTCCTACATTTTGTTCGGGAGGCAGCGAGACACCAGCAAGCGTGGTTGTGCTTTTTCACAGCCACAGCACTCCAGCTGCACACTGAGATATCACGCAGCTCACCTATGAACACTCCTTTCTACTTATGCATGACTTTCGAAATACTTATTCTGTATATGTACATATGAATGCACGCAAGTATATGCATGTGTTACCTGCATGGGTTTTGCATGTTCAATAGTGAACGGTAGGGGATTTTAGTAGCATTCAGAGCCTTTTTCATTGTGGCGGTTATAAACTAGAGGGTGGATAAGTAGGACTAAGGTGCGTGTGCGTGTGCGTGTGTGTGTGTGTGTGTGTGTGTGTGAGATGAAATACAGACTATGGGGATAATAGATATATATATACAGTGCGGCAAAAAAGTATGTGTGTGAGAGCCAGAAATCTTGCTTGTTTGTAGGTGACCAAATACTTATTTTCCACCATAATTTGCAAATAAATTCATTAAAAATCCTACAATGTGATTTTCTGGATTTCCCCCCCCCTCATTTTGTCTGTCATAGTTGAAGTGTACCTATGATGAAAATTACAGGCCTCTCTCATCTTTTTAAGTGGGAGAACTTGCACAATTGGTGGCTGACTAAATACTTTTTTGCCCCACTGTATATATATATATATCACTGATAGTTCAACTCAAGAGTATGCTGAGACACAACGTGGTGCAAGGACATACAGCTGAAGTCGGAAGTTTACATACACCTGAGCCAAATACATTTAAACTCAGTTTTTCACAATTCCTGATATTTAAACCTAGTAAAAATGCCCTGTTTTAGGTCAGTTAGGATCACCACTTTATTTTAAGAATGTGAAATGTCAGAATAATAGTAGAGATAATTAATTATTTCAGCTTTTATTTCTTTCATCACATTCCCAGTGGGTCAGAAGTTTACATACACTCAATTAGTATTTAGTAGCATTGCCTTTAAATCATTTAACTTGGGTCAAACGTTTCGGGTAGCCTTTCACAACCTTCCCACAACAAATTGGGTGAATTTTGGCCCATTCCTCCTGACAGAGCTGGTGTAACTGAGTCTAGTTTGTAGGCCTCCTTGCTCGCACACGCTTTTTCAGTTCTGCCCACAAATGTTCAATGGGATTGAGGTCAGGGCTTTGTGATGGCCACTCGAATACCTTCACTTTGTTGTCCTTAAACCATTTTGCCACAACTTTGGAAGTATGCTTGGGGTCATTGTCCATTTGGAAGACCCATTTGCGACCAAGCTTTAAATTTCTGACTGATGTCTTGGGATGTTGCTTCAATATATCCACATAATTTTCCTGCCTCATGATGCCATCTATTTTGTGAAGTGCACCAGTCCCTCCTGCAGCAAAGTACCCCCACAACATGATGCTGCCACCCCCGTGCTTCACTGTTGGGATGGTGTTCTTCGGCTTGCAAGCATACCCCTTTTTCCTCCAAACATAACAATGGTCATTATGGCCAAACAGTTCTATTTTTGTTTCATCAGACCAGAGGACATTTCTCCAAAAAGTATGATCTTTGTCCCCATGTGCAGTTTCAAACCATAGTCTGTTTTTTTTATGGTGGTTTTGGAGCAGTGGCTCCTTCCTTGCTGAGTGGCCTTTCAGGTTACGTCGATATAGGACTCGTTTTACTGTGGATATAGATACATTTGTACCTGTTTCCTCCAGAATCTTCACAAGGTCCTTTGCTGTTGTTCTGGGATTGATTTGCACTTTTCGCACCAAAGTACATTCATCTCTAGGAGACGGAAAGCATCTCCTTCCTGAGCGGTATGGTGGCTGTGTGGTCCCATGGTGTTTATACTTGCATACTATTGTTTGTACATATGAATGTGCTACCTTCAGGCATTTGGAAATTGCTCCCAAGGATGAACCAGACTTGTGGAGGTCTACAATTTCTTTTTGGCTGATTTCTTTTGATTTCCCCATGATGTTAAGCAAAGAGGCACTGAGTTTGAAGGTAGGCCCTGAAATACATCCACAGTTACACCTCCAATTGACTCAAATTATTACCCTACCCTATTATGTCATGGCTTCTAAAGCCATGACATAATTTTCTGGAATTTTCCAAGCTGTTTAAAGGCACAGTCAACTTAGTGTATGTAAACTTCTGACCAACTGGAATTGTGATACAGTGAATAATAAGTGAAATAATCTGTCTGTAAACAATTTATTTTAAATGACTTGTGTCATGCACAAAGTAGATGTCCAAACCGACTTGCCAAAACTATAGTTTGTTAACAAGAAATTTGTGGAGTGGTTGAAAAACGAGTTTTAATGACTCCAACCTAAGTGTATGTAAACTCCCGACTTCAACTGTACGTAGACACATACATGGACACACACAGACAGGCACATAGTCAAAGACCACACATAGGGAAAGACAGGAGTTTTATGGACCAAACCAAGGTGACGAATTGGATAAGACATTCCTTAGTGACTGTAAAAGAGCACAGGTACTCTACACTGTTTAGAGCCCCGAAAAGAGCAGTTCTGCCCCCATTGAAGAACGCGTGGGTTTTGCCTCTAGACTTTTTAGCCCACAACGCCCCCCCACACAAAGCTCTTTAAGCCAGGCTCTCTTATCAGAGGGCACACTTGCTTCACCAAGGATCCTATCACATACGCAGGCACACGCACGCACACACACATACACACAAAAGTGCACACACGCACACACACACTCACTCACTCAATGCACTCTGGCTGGCTGTTAAAAACCATTGTTCTACACACAGAACGGAACGCGGTCACACCCTCCCCCAACTTCCTACAAAAACCCTAGCCCACCTCACCCCATTCCCCCCCGCCACGCTTCTCCCCCTAATCAAACCCTCCCATCCCTCCTTTCTTCCCCTAGCCCAGGAGAGACACTGCAGGAGAGAGAGACGAAGAAAGAGAAAATATGAAAAGGAAGAGAGAGAGGAGGGAGAGAGAAGGAGAGGGAGGAGAGAGAGATGGAGAAAGAGAGAGAAGATGGAGCGAGAGAGAAATGTAGAGGGATTGAGGGAGAGGGAAAGACAGGAGAGAGAGAGACAGAGAGAGAGAGAGACAGGAGAGAGAGGCAGAGAGAGAGAGAGAGACAGAGAGAGACAGGAGAGAGAGACAAAGAGAGAGAGAGAGACAAAGAGAGACAGAGAGAGACAGAGAGAGACAGAGAGAGAGAGAGAGAGAGAGAGAGAGAGAGAGACAGAGAAAGAGACAGAGAGAGAGAGATAGGAGAGAGAGAGAGACAGAGAGAGACAGAGAGAGAGAGAGACAGAGAGAGACAGAGAGAGAGAGACAGGAGAGACAGAGACAGAGAGAGACAGGAGAGAGAGAGACAGGAGAGAGTGTGTGTGGGGGGTGTGGGGGGGGGGGGGGGGAGTGTGTGTGTGTGTAGGGGGAGTGTTATGGTGCTCCTGAGCACAGCAGCGCTGCTCCAGAAGTCTTTGATGTTCCGCACATTTCAAATTTCATTATAGTGAATTCTCCACCTCCTCTCCTCCTCCCCCTCTCCTCTCCTCCATGCCCTCCCCTCTTCTCACGCTTAAACAAGCTTTTCTGCCTCTCTATTTTTTGTTGTTGCTTTAAATACGCACACTATCTTTTTTGTGCCGCTGTACCGAAGTTAAGAAACTGAAAGCCCTGCAAAAGGAAGGAGCCTTGTAAGGGTTAATTATTCATTGGGCTGTGTGTACGTGCGTCTGTGTGTGTGTGTGTGGCAGAATCTTGGGCAGCCTCTAGTACCTATTGCCAAGCCAACCACATCTCTCCAAGGACGAGGATGTGCTTTTAGGGGGGCACGCACACATACACACACGGGCACTGTACATACACACACGCACGCACACACGTAAGCACACACAGTCATGCTTGCAGTGGACGTGCGTGCAGTACACACACACACAGAGCACCAAATCGTAATGAGACGGCAGAGCAATAGTAATTTCACATTACATCAGCTATTATGCAACGGTCAGATTCTTTGAAACCCATCAGATGTGCTTTGGCACTGTACGAATAAGGACTTGAGGTATATAGAAAAGACTAACCATTTAAGTTGTCGCAGAGAGACGGTAGTCCTTCTGCGGCAGGGCTCTATTCATTAAGGTATGCATCGAAAAACATTTTGCAACACAAATCTGAAATAAGTGTTTCTTATTGGACAAGTAGTCCTAGCAGTCCTTCTCTGTTTTATTCAGTTTTTGTCCATTTCAGTGCCGAATGAATATGACCCAGGCTTACAAAACAAACATCTCTCTAAAATATGCAATTGTTCAAAACTAACCAACAAGGCCTCAAGCTCCCTGAGAAGCAAACATTTGTTTCAACAGTTTATTGTCAACTGCTTTGACCGTTGTGATCTTGAACGGCCCCAACCGCAGCAAGCACGTACAGCTAATGACTGGGGTTAGCGGTTAGCCTCTACCTACCTCTGACCTTTTCTACTGGAGGCCAGTTTGTGAAACAAGCAATCTCTCTCTCTCTCTCTCTCTCTCTCTCTCTCTCTCTCTCTCTCTCTCTCTCTCTCTCTCTCTCTCTCTCTCTCTCTCTCTCTCTCTCTCTCTCTCTCTCTCTCTCTCTCTCTCTCTCTCTCTCTCTCTCTCTCTCGCTCTCTCTCTCGCTCTCTCTCTCTCTCTCTCTCTCAATGGCACATTAATCAAAACCAACTCTGAGATGCACATGTATTCCCTAATCCATTCCTCCATCCCGTCCTAAATGGAATTCATAAGAAATGAGGGGAATGGGATCGCCATGGTAACTGATCGGTCCCAGGGTCAGCGGTCATGGACTGGTGGGCTGTCAGGTTACTGTGTCAGCGACCCCCCCACCACCTCCCCGGCCTTGGGCAGGGGTCAAATGTCAGGCAGGGGTGGCAGCTGGGACCAAAGACAGGGGACGAGGGGAGCTAGGAGGGGGACAGGGAGGGGACGCAATCAGATCACAGAGCCGAGACTGAAGGGCTGTCAAAAGGCCGCTGAACCCCCCCCCCCCCCCCCCCCCACACACACACACACACAAACTGATTCAGAGGGGTTAGGTTAAATGCGGAAGACAAATTGAATGCATTCAGTTGTGCAACTGACTAGGTATCCCCTTTCCTTTCCCAAATCGTAATGAGACACACACACACACATGAACCTCACACCCCAGGAACCATCACACACACATATATCATGACCCCCCCCCCCCAGAACCCAAGGGACGAGGGGGGTGGAGGGCTAGGTCCGTCTGTCCGTCCAGACTGTCACAGAAGGACAGTAGGACATGCCCTGTCACCTCTGTAACCTCAGTGTCAGCCAAGAGCCCAGTGACCTGACTCAACAGAAAACAAGAGGGACAAGAGGGACAAGTCCCGCTCAGTCACAAACCCTGCTGAGGCCTCTGCTGTGTCAAGCATTTCACTGTCTCCTCAGTGCAACTGGTAGGGAGAGGCCCAAAATGATACCTCTGTAGACTAAAGGGTCAGACACACTTAGAAATCTGACTGCCGATAGGTACTTACCACCTCTGCCCAGAGTGATGGAAGTTAACTTTTTGTTGTTCACATAGAACAGTTCTACCTCCAATTTGCTTTGTTTAAATACTCCAGGCCACAAGGTGGCAGTGGCTTGTTGACTTGTGCCTGTAGCTATTGAGCTAATTAGCAGCTGTTCTAACATTGTTGCTAGCTAGCTAGAATATGTAGTAAGCCCTTGTTGATACTAACCAGATGGCCTCAACTAGATAAGTAGCATCATTATAATTAAATCACAATGGATTTGTGTTTTTGAATTAAGCTGCCTGTTAACTGTAGAGAGTCGGTGGAGTACCTAGCTACATTGTGCTAAATGGCGCTGCTAACCATTTAGCTAATGTTAGCTAGCAAGCAGGAAGGGATAATGCTAAGTGGGGATCCTTGAAATTGAAAATGGTTAAGGTAAGGGTTAAGGTTAGGTAAGGGTTATTTTTCAGTTTAGGGTTCAGGGTAGGGATGTCCCAAGGATCCCGGATAGCACTAACCATGGAATAATGGAGAGAGAATTAAATTATTTCATCAAAATCTTGATATACCACTAGCTTGGTAAAGCATTTAGTGTTGTGTGCATTGTGCTGCACTTACCACCCCACTTGTTTCATATGAAGTGTGTGTGACTGCCTGGTGCACATTATCAAACTGAACCTAACAAAAAAAATCCTTCAAGCACAAAAATCCAAAGCTAGATGTAAGATGTAAAGACGTATTATAAGGCTTTATTGTTTTAGTTAAAACAATTCTTGCGAAATAGGGGTTGGATAACACCGGGAAAAGTGCCCTCTTTTTTCCCTTTTTTTTGTCACTTCTGTCGGCTTTCCCATGTGGAGGTTTGTGTTCTCTGATTGGCTCAAAGTCAAGTTCTCGACCACTGACAAGCATTGCGAACTACAAACTGCAGGTTCGTCGGTACCAGGTCGGGAACACAGCAGGGGCGTCTTTTATTCTAGCAAGAGAAGGAACGGCCTCCCACGGTGCTACAGTAAGTACCTATCGGCAGTAAGATTTCTCGGTGTGTCTGTACCATGACATGGCTACTTTGGTGATGACTGCAAGTGGTTCTATGATATTGAAGGGTTATCATTTGCTGGCAATGAATCATGACTTGCTGGAGACAAGTGAACCTGAGGAGCAAAAAGTATTCCGTGTTTTTACACAGCGGCACTTGTGATATCAAAAGTCCCTAATAATGACGTAATGTCAACGAAAAGCAGAGATTTAGGTTTGTTTAAACTAGTATTTCCCAAACTCGTTCCTGGAGACCCTGGTTTTTGCGCTAGCACTACACAGCTGGTTCAAATAATCAAAGCTTGATGATGAGTTAATTGTTATTCTTATTCTTATGTAGTGCTAGGGCAAAAAACAAAACTGTTATCCTAGTGTAAGAGGCGAAGTGTTAGAAGTGTAGTGTTAGATAACAGTGTATGTGAGTACACTGACAAAACATTCGGAACACCTACTCTATCCATGACATAGACTGACCAGGTGAAAGCTATGATACCTTATTGATGTCACCTGTTAAATCCACTTCAATCAGTGTAGATGAAGGGAAGGAGACAGGTTAAAGAATGATTTTTAAGCCTTGTGACATTAATACATGGATTGTGTGTGTGTGTGTGCCATTCAGAGGGTGAATGGGCAAGACAAAAGATGTAAGTGCCTTTGAACGGGTTTTGGTAGTAGGTGCCAGGAGACTATTGACTCAAAGAGAGAGAAAGACGGTAGTTGAACAGTTTTGAACAAATTGATTTCTTCAAAAATGAAGAAGAAGCAAGAGAGAGAGATAAAAAAACAAAAACACTTTCACTTACTTAGCTAGCAAATGCAACTAGCTAGTTTAGCCTACTCAAACACCCGGATCAAACAGAGGGATGCTATGTTAGCTAGCTGGCTATGACTATCCAACACTGGAACTCTTCCAAGTCAAGATAAGCTTTTGGTTTTACACCTTTATTGCCACCGGGGCCCGTAGATGTAACTGCTAAACTGCTTACTGACTGTACACACTGTACTGCATGATTGTAGCGGGTTTACTAACGCGTTAGTTCTATTAGCTACAGTATGTTGATTATGACGTTACTTTAGCTAATATGGTGACAACGATGTAGGCTGTGTGTAGCGGTCAGCGGTTATGATATGGTTTGGCTTGGAAAGGTTTTTTCACCTGGTGACAGACAGCTGTTATGCATTGAAGTCCACAAGCGAAGGGAAAAGGTGAGAGGAGGAGAGCGCCTAGATGCTCCAAGGAATACAACGTGGCTGCTATGAAAGTGAATTGTGTTTACGTGTGATCAGGGGTGTGTCCATTCCACTGATTCTGTAGAATTTTTTTTCTTAAACTCTAGCAAACGGAATGAAACGGGGATAAACATACCTGAATCAGTCCAATAGAAACTCTCATTTGCAAATTGTTGGACCAATGATCACACCCTAGATCAGCTAGATGCAGGAAAGAGCGTGCAAGGCGGTATGAAATGTGTCAGTCAGTCACCCCAAATGATTATCTTGACTTATGTGTACCTACGTTGTAAACTTTCATTCATAAGCTAGGTTGTAGCAACCTCATGATGGGTATAGGGAATATTTGAGTATCATGTAGTAGCCTAAACATATCGATGTTACATTGGTCTCGGTGAAGGGAATATGAATGACAGTCATCCAATATTCAATAGAAATAAGGCCATGCTCATAAAAAAATATAATCGTCCTCCCTCATCTTAAACGGCACCGACCGCCACTGGCGTGCATTGCGTCTATGTGTGTTTGAGTGCACACGGGTGTGTGTGTGTGTTTGTTAGTGTAGAGCGCGTAGGGTTAGAAGGTTTTCAGTACCTCTTGGTAGGCTTGTCTGGTGTTGAGAGCCAGCTCCTGTTGAGCGTGAGTGGAGGTGTAAATGGCTGAACGGTACTGGGTTCCATAGTCTGCCTGCTGCTTCATACCTGAAAACACACAGACGAGACAGACAATGCAGGTAATTATAGTAGAAGTGCTAACAAATATTGTGATATACACATCATATTTTTGCCATGAAGGAGCAGACTTGATTGTTCAAGATTTTAGCATACATTTTCTACATCACCTAGCTACATTTCCATATTGTATGAAAAAATATTCCAATTGTAAGTCAACATTTCAACTGAACAGAAATTACATTTGTCATTGAGTTACCAATTTAAACATCTCCATACATCTATTTCTATAGAAGTGCAGCTCTTTCTCTTGTGTTGTAGATACAGTAGTGGAGGATAGACAGTGTATCTGTTTCCCATTCTCAGTCTGCTAGCACGGCTTGTCAAGCTGTGCTCTGCAGTTTGTCAATATTTTCATCAGCTTTACATCAGACGCGTTGGAGAAGACTTGGCTCCCGTATATGTACTGCTAAGTGGCCAAAAAGCTTGCTTCTATTTTCTACTTTTGAAATGCCACTATCCTAGGGGACGTTTGGCATCGAATGGCATCAGAGTCTCTTTTAGGCAGTCTGTCCCTCTATTCATCGCTCTCTTTCTCTCTCTCGCTCTCTCTCCCTCTTTCACCATCTTCCCCTCTCTGGTCCTTCTTCACATCCCTCCCTCCCTTCAATTGCACTCTCCTATCTGTTCTTTCACTATCACTCTCTGTCCTGCTTCTGATCCCTTTCTCCTTCTATCCCTCCGTCATATTTTTTTTTCACCCTCCCTCTGTCCCTCTCTTTCTCTCTCTCCTTCTCTCTCTGCAGGGCTGGATGAAGGCCATCTTACCCCCAGCTCCCGTCAGTGTGATAAGGCTTATGGCTGCCGCCAAAACACCTTCATCAAAGGGCACAACAACGCTCTCTGATTGGCTGCCCCAGCGCTGGTCCCGCAGCGCCGCCGACCGTTCCGCGTGACCTTCCCGCGTGACCTCCTAGGGTCCCTAACCAGCCACCGCCACAGTGACCATCGCCGTTGCCACTTCATGCCCCACATGGCTTTCACCATGACGCAGGATGACAAACGGTTGAAAACAAATATTTTGGAAGCAAAAGGGACTCAGGTAAACTTAGTTTTTTTTTTAAAGGGGGAAGAGGGAGAGATGAATATAGGAGGAGAGCAGATAGATAGAATAGAATGGAATAAAATAAAATAAAATAGAATATAATTAAATGAAATTAATAAAATATAATGGAACAGAATAGAATAGAATGGAATAAAGTAGAATAAAATAAATTGTTATAGTTTCCAATTCGGAGGTTGTGATGGCGTAGAGGGAGACAATGATGAAACCAAGGAATCCATGACATGATCCACGGCATCATTACACTTCATCCTATATCCCGATTAAATATTGTAAATCATGTCACATTTGATCCCTCTTACTCTTCCTTTAAGAACTCCTCAGAGCCCCCAAAATAATCTAATACTTAAAAACTCCCCATCTTTGCCCTCTTTCCTTCTCTTCCCCTTCCTTTATTTTTAAGGGCCCTTATTTTTCTCCACCATCCATCAAAGAGCATCAGAAATTATTAATGAGAGCCTCCCTGCTCCTCTTGAATAATTCATGAGTGCCTTGCTTCTGAAAACAGAGGGGATAATGGGGGGTGTAGAGGGGGCTAGGGGTTACCCCACCCGCCCCACATTTCACAAAAGGTCACCCACCTAACCTACGCACCACCAAGCCCTAATTAATTTGTAAGTCGCTCTGGATAAGAGCGTCTGCTAAATGACTTAAATGTAAATGTAAATGTAATTAAAATTGGGTTCTTTAAAAAAAACGAACCCCTTCCCAAAAAATGAACCCCCCCTCCCAAAAAAACACCCCCCCCCCCCCCAAAAAAAATCTCAAAATGTGGCAACAAAAGTTGGGCGATAAAAAGTTTGTTTTCTGAGCTCTAGGGAGATTACTAGTTAGTAGTGACAACTCTCCCCAACAACACATCTCGTCTGCGTCCCAAATGGCACCCTGTTCCCTATGTGGTGCACTACCGTTGACCACAGCCCTATGGGCCCCGGGCCCAAAGTAGATGGAATCGGGTGCCATTTGGTACACAGCCCTCTTGGTTGTGCTTTAAACCCTCAAGAGATTTCCTACTTCTCCATTCTCCAGAAAGAAAATCTCTTTCAGCACTAACTCCAGCACATACGTACACACTATAGTCCCTGCAGCTCCCGACTTCTGGCAGTTGTTGGATGTGGATACATACTAAAAGCCTCTTTCTTTCTTTCGTTCCTTTCTGTCTCTTTCCTCTATTTCTCTCTCTGCCCCTCTCTCTTTCTTTCATCTCTCTCTGCCACTCTGATGAAATCGCGTGGCCGGATGAGGAGTGCGTGTGTATGTGTGTGTGTGTGTGTGTCTGTGAAACGTGGGTGGGTATGTGTGTGCATAGGTCTGAGTGTGTGTGTGTGTATTTGAAACGTGTGTGTGCACGTTTGTGTAGGCCTTATGCTATGCACAGATTTGTGTGTTTTTCAGTTGCAGGCAAAAAAGTGGATGAAACGGTAAGAAGTTAATCAGATTAAGGGGCACGCCGGCTGCTATATAAAAAAAGAAGAAGGCAAACGGGAGGGAGGAGGACGAGGAGTAGGGGTGGAAAGAGGGAAGAGAACAGAGGGAGAAAGGTCTACTCGAAATGATGATGAACCATAATTCAGAAAACAAAATGGCAGACACCCCCACCACCATCTCAGCCCCTCAGTGCTTAACACCTTGTTTTAAACACTCAAGCCAAAAGACAGCAAACTATGTTTGATGGAGACGGTGTTATGGTGTAAATGTGTCCCCGTCCGACAGTCTTTATCCTCCCCGTGCACCCCCCCCGGACCCGGCCAGCTAAGTCCTCTTTGGCATATTTACAGGAATAGTCCCTTATCCCGTTAACAACTTAAAGTGCTCCGATTAGCCGCTCCTTCTCGCCACGTTCCTCTCCTCCTCTCTGGCCTCTCTTTAGTTCCCTTCTCACCCTGCTGTCGGCAGTGTCACGCGCCTTTGCACGCAAATATACGTACACACACACACTCATGTCTCCGTGCCTGGCAGAGAGTGGAGCAGAGACGAGGACAACTCAGAGTCACTCAGTGTCACAGTCGGCAGCTAGGACAGAGCAGAACAGAGCGCATGGATTGGCAAGGAAGCCAATGCAATCCTGCACCATAACCCTGCACATCTCGCAATAATTAACACCCGAGAACAGAACCAAGAAAACACAGGCCATTTTATTCCAATCGACTCACATAAAAAAAATAAGCCTATTAGGCGTAAGGCTATCCGATGTGATAAGAATAGCTTAACTAAGCCCACAGTGATATCTACACACACAATAACACTTTTTCTATTTTAGAGACAAACACACGAAACACAAGCCAAACTCCTTCGTTCATAGCTAGTATTCAAATTGTATTGTATTCTAACCTTCTATTCTAAAGAAACGCAATAGTACTACAGAGGAGAGCCGCAGTGCCACTAAAGCTCCAGTGTCGGAGCAACAGCCAGTACCCAGGTAGCGCTGTGGCCCGCGGGACTGCTTGAGCAGTGTGCGTGCCAACCCAGAGACCAGCCGCTCCACTCACTGCTGCTATTTTTGCCCCTGTCTTACGTAACCCGTTGCTGACGCGCAGGAGAGAGAAACGTAAGAAAGTAAGAAAGACCCCTCGGGACCCACGCGCAATGAAATGTGCGTGTAAATGTGCACAAGCGGGATGGCAATCACACAGTCACCCGTCCCGTCCCTCCACCACGCACTCTCTCTCTCTCTGGCAGGGTGAGAGGGTAGGGGTTAGGAGTAGGGGATCATTGAGGAAGAGGGTACAGCTAGCCCTTCAGCTAACCCTGCTAAAGTAGAACAGAGCTGCTCATCAGAGGGTTGGCAGACTGAGGGTGACGCACGGACGCACACACACTGAGGATCATGGAGCGAGACAGGGGAAGATGCTCTGTTTGTCTGCTGGTACTCCTTGTATATAGCCATGTTGTTGTTATTTTATTGTGCTATTATATCTTGTTACTACTTTCTGTTTCTCCATTTGTTAAAGTTCGAACTTTTGAACTGCGTTGTTGGGAAAGGGCGAGTAAGTAAGCATTTCACGGTAAAGTCTACACTTTTGTAATCGGCGCATCTGACAAATGCAATTTGATTTGATCACTGTGTAGTCCAAGTCTTCCCACTATAGTAACACAACCCTGTGTGTGTGTGTGTGTGTGTCTGTGTGTGTGTGTGTGTGTGTGTGTGTGTGTGTGTGTGTGTTCTAAATAAAACCATACTGTTACTGCTTCACACTAAGGCACCCCACCATTACTAACAACAAAAAGCTTGGTCCTTGTACTACCTGTACAACCATATGTACTACTGCTAAAATGAACAGTATATCAATGCACAACACACCACTTGGGGTCTTCAAGCGTCAGTCTAGTCAGTGTGTGTGTGTGTGTGTGTACAAAAACCTCACCTCCTATCACCACATATTGGTGTATTTGGGGGGGTTCACCGGGTACATGTCTGGTGATTGTTTGTTGTGTCTCATCACAAGCTAATTCATCTCCTCAATGAGATATTAACGCCACACCGGGAGGCCTCACCTACTACCACAACACAGACAATCTCCATAAAGTCGACCTGTCACCCTACCCGTCGTCAGTAATGAAGTGACACGTGGTAATGAGAGAGGGAGTGGGCCACTTTCAGCATGACGGAGGGGTGCGGGAGGGGGGGCAGGGGTTAAGGTCACCCCCCAAGGGGGCGTCTCGCTTTAGATAGGGGGTTCCCCTAAAATATGGTGGGGGGAGATGTGTGTCATTAGGGACGCGTGTCTTTTCCAGCTGGGGAGGAGGGGAGGTAAGATGGGATGGATGGATGGTAGCAGACGAATGTG
Source organism: Salvelinus alpinus (assembly GCF_045679555.1). Classification (NCBI taxonomy): domain Eukaryota; kingdom Metazoa; phylum Chordata; class Actinopteri; order Salmoniformes; family Salmonidae; genus Salvelinus; species Salvelinus alpinus. The sequence continues at coordinate 70,631,272 of NC_092094.1, forward strand.
TGATGTCGTCACTGGTTTATAGGGGGAGGTAGAAAGATGGCAAATAAAAAGGGGCCCGCAGTTAGTTGACGCGTTTGGCGATTTGATTTATGTGGAATCATCTCGACATTCACATCCGTGATGTTGTTTGCCGTCTTCAGCATGTGTGTGGGAGGTAGAGGGAGGCATTTACGTACTTATATGCCCTATACTGCAAAACCTATCTCTTACCTCTGTGTATGTCCATGCATAAGCTAACTCGCAGAACGAAACAATAAACAAATGGAACCTAGTGAAGAGAAACATGGAAAATACATCAATGCAAATACAGGTTCCTCGGTCTGTACTAGCATAAACAGGCCCGCAATTGAGCAGGACACAACATTGTGGCACATTCAGATACATTATGTAGAACAAACATGCCTCTCTGACATGTAGAATAAGGAATCAGGTCGGCTCTATTCATGCCATTTCTATCTGCAACGATTGACACACGGAGCCTACTGAACGTGGCCCAGGTCTATCGCTTCAACAGTCACACAGCGAGCGCATCGCTATCCTCTGAAGAAAACGGTTGCGTCGGCCATTTTGTTGCCTTGCTCACTGACGCAGCAGCATTGGCAGCCAGACACATGGCGGGCATGTCTTCAAAAAATGTACGAAAGAACGAGAAAGAGGGGGAAGGAGAAAAAAAAACAGACGAGAGGAGACAAAGGGGGGATAAGATGAAGAGTGGGGGTTGATGATGGGGGAAGAGAGAGAGGATGAGGAGAGGAGAGAGTGACTAAGACATAAAAAGGGGAGCGTGAAGATGAGCGGGACGGCCTCGGGGGGAGCGGTCGACTCATTGCGCCTCTCTCCTCTGCGGATGTGCTGACGGGACAAGAGGAGAGGGGAATGAGGAGAAGAGGAGAGAAGGGGAGAGGAAATGAGAGCAGAGAAAAGGAGTGGAAATGAGAGGAGAAGAAAGGAGGGAAGAGGAGAGGAGAGGAGAGGAAAGCATCAGCTCTGGGGTGTTAGGGGATGAGGAGGAGAGGGGGATGGAGGGATGGGAGGAGGAGAGGGGTGGATGGGTAAGGAAGGGGAGATAAGATGCTCTTATCCTCCAGACAGATTGAGAGCCCCGGGGTCCGCTGAGAGAACAGGGGGTTGGGTCCCTCTTTTAACAAGGAGGTAACGAACTGCTGAAGCAGCCAAGCGTGTGTGTGCTCTCTGTACGTGTGTGTGTGTGTGTGTGTCTGTCTGTATGCGTCTCTTCATGTATGTGTGTGTGTGTGTGTGTGCTCTGTATGTGTGTGAATGCGTTTTGAGAGTGCGTACACGTAATGTGTGTGATGATGTACCTGCGTATACGCGCCCAAGAGAATCTACCAAGCTCTCAGTACAGTAGTTTTCGAATCCACACAGGAACAAACGTTACATTTTAGTATTTCCATATGCAGATGTCACATACAGGGTTTGATCATTTTACGACACAGCAGTGTGTGTATAAGAGTAGAGTGTGTGTGTGTGTGAGAGAAAGAGAAAGAAATAAAGAAAGAGAAATGGAGGGTGTTGGTGAGTAGACAGAAAGAACAAACTTCTCATTTGTGTTGAGAGTATGCACGTACGTCTTTATGCAACATCCAAGAGAACTCACCAGATTAAGTGTGTTACTGAATATGGAAACAGGGCACAAAGAGGAGGCTGCTGGGAGTATCTGGTTGGCTGGGAATGTTGCTATCCTAGCCGTGATTGGTGGAGGCTATGCAGTTCGACATCACGTTGTTGGGACTAAGCCCTTCTGAACTGAGGCAAGGCAAAAAGGCAGAGATCTCACACACGCATGCACGCTCACAAACACACAATGAGAAGAAGTGTGTGTGTGTGTGTGTGTGTGTGTGTGTGTGTGTGTGTGTGTGTGTGTGTGTGTGTGTGTGTGTGTGTGTGTGTGTGTGTGTGTGTGTGTGTGTGTGTGTGTGTGTGTGTGTGTGTGTGTGTGTGTGTGTGCGTATGTACAGTGCCTTCAGAAAGTATTCACACCCCTTGACTTTTTCCACATTTTGTTGTGTTACAACCTTCATTTAAAATGTATTAGATTAAGATTTTCTGTCACTGGCCTACAAACACTTCCCCATAACATCAAAGTGGAATATTTTTCTGAATTTTTACAAATGATTTACAAATGAAACGCCGAAATGTCTTGAGTCAATAAGTATTCAACCCCTTTGTTATGGCAAGCCTAAATAAGTTCAGGAGTAAAAATGTGCTTAACAAGTCACATTATAAGTTGCTCTTTGTGTAATAATAATGTTTAACATTATTTTTGAATGACTACCTCATCTCTTTACCCCACCCATACAATTATCTGTAAGGTCCCTCAGTCGAGCAGTGAGTTTCAAACACAGATTCAACCACAAAGACCAGGGAGGTTTTCCAATGCCTCACAAAGAAGGGCACCTATTGGGTAAAAATTCTAAAAGCAGACATTGAATATCCCTTTGAGCATGGTAAAGTTATTAATTACACTTTGGATGGTGTATCAATACACCCAGTCACTACAAAGATACAGGTGTCCTTCCTAACTCAGTTGCCGGAGAGGAAGGAAACTGCTCAGGGATTTCACCATGAGTTCAATGGTGACTTCAAAACAGTTATAGAGTTTAATGGCTGTGATAGGAGAAAACTGAGGAAGGATCAACAACATTTTAGTTACTCCACAATACTAACCTAATTGACAAAGTGAAAAGAAGGAAGCCTGTACAGAATGAAAATATTCCAAAACATGCAAAACATATATTATTCTTTATTTGTATTATGATATATTTGTATTATTATATTATTTGGCGGAAGCCTAGTCATGGAAGGTTTGAGGAACAAACACAAACTACCCCCGCCGTCAGTCTCATGGATGATTGGCTCCCAGACACATTAACACAGTCTGTCGTTGACTTACCCTCCTGAGACCCACCCAACCCCCACTGCCATCACACATGTACGCGCACGCACGCACGCACGCACGCACGCACGCACGCATGCACGCACGCACGCACGCACACACACACAGAAACACACACACACCCATGCTTCCTTCTGCTCTAATACACCCTGGGCCCCCCGGGATTGGGTCCTGTCTGAGGAGGGCAACTTTTCTTTTGTATGTGTGCATCGTGTATGTGTATGTGTGTGTGTGTGTGTGTGTGTGTAAGGTGCTACCTTGAGTGGGGTCGTGGCTCTCCCAGAACACCTTGAGTAGCTCCTCCAGACTGATGTCCTCGGGGGAGAAGACCACCCTCACCACCTCAGTGTGTCCTGTCAAACCTGGGGACAAACCAGATGATTGTGTTCATTAGGCACGAAAGGTGCTATTTTTTTCCCGTTGCAAAAGGTTTTTCTACGGTGTGACAAAAGGAATGCAACCCAGGCCATAACAATGTAGAACACATCATAGTCACACATGAACTCACACAACTCCATTCCATAGATATTTCCATTCAATAGGTCTGTATTGAATAGAATATTATCGGTGAACACATCTTTTCATCTATCCTACTGTGAGGAGTCTGATTGATCGTTTATTTGTGTGATCATTATCATCATCATCTTGTAAATTATTTCGCATGCCCCACTTACACATCAAACTATAGAAATGATTTTCTAAAATATGTTCCTTTTCTCCTCTGAAATCAATTAATTGACACAAACAGCTATTACATAGATATAATGGTCTAGCTGAATGTGGAAATGTTACTTCAAAATATTCCCCCAGCATCACATGTAATATATTAAATTTGCTCAGCACCGCTAGTGTTTGGAAGTCTGCCCATTAACGCTGCCTGATTAGAATGTAGCCTCTGTGTGAAGAGGAGCGCACAGTCACACGCACACACACACACACACGCGCGCGCGAATCCACTTGAGATACATGTTATTGCTAGAGGCAGCGTGGGAGCACAGCAACTGTTTCTGTTTCGAGTCGGAAGTTGCCAAAAGCACACAGGCACCGGGGGGGGGGGGGGGGGGGCACCTCTCTGGCTGCCTGCAGCTGCCAGGACCCGAAAGCTTCAACAAGCCGCCTGGAGGCATCCGGAGAGTGGGTCCTGCTCAGGGTCAGCTGTTACACACATACACACACATATACAAACCCATATTCACACACTCAGCTGGTGCAGTAAGACTCACATTCACATATGCAGACACAAAGCAATAAGCAAGCTGAGGGTCAGATATAGGGTTGCAAAGGGTCGGAAACTTTTCAGTAAATTTCCAGAATTTTTCCATGGGAAGTTAAGCCTTGGAATTTTGGGAATTTTGCTTAAATTCATCCAAAAAAGTTAGCTTATAACAGTGAACCTTTTTTTGTGGGATACACATAAGGCAATTCTAGGTCTTGTGGCATATTTTGGTTAAACTATCCCCAATTCAATGGAATTGCAACCCTTTGCATGCACAGTGCATTCTTCCGTCACACGTGCAGTGCACTCTTCCATCACATGTACAGCTGATTCTCAAGATCTTGGACACTAATGAGATGCTATTGAGCCCACACTACTACACTGTCTGAGCCAAGGACTACATGCTTTCTGGTAAGTTTTGATTACAATACTGGGTGGTATATTTGATATGACATACATGATTTTTTGTTAACTAGTAAATAGTAGCCTACAGCAAAGTGTGTTTAAATAATTTCTAACTTGTTAACAATTTCTGCTAGTTAGTTTTTGCTACAATGTGGGTTTTAGCTTGCTTGAGGCTGCTAACTTAGGAGTGTTAATTCACCTGTTTCCATACATGTTTGATTTTAAAATATTTAACTTTCAAATGAGTTGCTGCATCTAACTGCTTAACTATTTATCTGTACATTGTTTTTTTAAAACATTTCTTTTCTAATCTTTAAAGGAAAATGCCACGGGCACTATCTGATGTGTGGAGACATTTCACTGCAGCTAATGTAGAAGGAAAAGCTGTGTACATTTGCAAATACTGTGCCAAATTATATGTGAAGAATGCAACAAAGATGCAGAATCATCTGGCCAAGTCCATAAAGTTCCCTCAGCGCTCACAACAAGCAACCTCAGACAAAAGTCTCTCTACTTCTATTTGAGGTGAAAATTATGAATCAGACACCTTATCGATAGCAACAGCTCACGGTCCTCCTGGAATCAGACGTTTTTTTGACTCAATGGAGGAATGTAGTCAGAGAAATGCTGATGAATGTCTTGCTCGAGCTGTGTATGCAACTGGTTCACCTCTGATGCTCACAGGCAATGTGTATTGGAAGAGATTTCTGAATGTTCTTCGCCCAGCATACACCCCTCCAACCAGACATGCTTTATCTACTCATTTGCTGGATGCAGAGTTCAACAGAAGTGGGGGCTCATCCGGGATCTGTCTTTACTGACACCCATGCCGCTCGTGCAAATTGTTGTAGTGGTATAGTTCAGTGTTGAGCGTCATAGCTGAAGTAGCATTAGTGTTTGCTATTTGTTGGCTCTTGTGTGGTAGTTCAAGATGGCTACTTTTGATTTGAAGTCCTTTTTGGATAACCTTTCGTGGGAGGTTTTTGGAAAATGTCGTAGAGTTGATTTAATGACCTTGGCTGACCATTATTCGTTATCGATTCCGCCGAGTTTAGTTAAAGCGGAGGTTAAACAACTAGTGTTAAATGTTTTGTTGGAAGAGCAGGTGCTTGTATTACCGCTGCCTGAGCCTACTACCCCTGTAGGGGATGTTGCTGCTCCTCTAAGCCCAGTGGTGTCTGAGGGCGAGGCTAAAGCTCCAGCCACATTGCCCCGTTTTGATCCACTCTCCCCACTGTCAACCGGTGATGCAAAGGTCTTGGCTATAACTGCATTTCCCGCACCTACCACCAGACGAGAGCTACGCCGCTTTTTAGGGATGGTTGGCTACTACCGTAGTTTCTGTCAAAATTTCTCTGCGGTAGTTGCTCCATTGACCGATTTGCTCAGTCCGGCTAAATCATTTGTGTGGTCTCCGGATTGTAAGAGAGCTTTTGAATCTGCTAAAGCACTCTTGTGTAATACTCCTGTACTTGCTGCTCTGGATTTTGAGCAACCGTTTAAACTTGAGGTAGATGCTAGTGCCAGAGGTGCTGGTGCTGTTCTACTGCAGCAGGACAAGAGTGGGTTGGATCATCCCGTTTGTTATTTTTCTCGAAAGTTTAACAAATGTCAAACAAGTTATGCCACAATAGAACAGGAAGCTCTTGCTTTGTTGTTGGCTCTGCAGTACTTTGAGGTGTACATTGGTTCCAGTGCCCCCCCATTACCGTGTGTTTACTAATAAACCCTGAGTTTGACGGTAGATTTAAGTTGTCGTGGTTATTTGTGAGAAGAAATAAGTGAAATAAGTGAGAAGAATAAGACCACCACATTGAAGCTTCCCAGCAACACCCGTTGGGGTCTCAATTACCTCGACACCGGTGTCCCCGCACATTGAAACACTGACCCCGCTATTGTTATTCACTGCTGTTCTTTAATTATTTGTTTTTCTTATCATTTACCTTTTTCTTAATTTTTTTTTTTCTTAAAAGTGCATTGTTGGCTAAGGGCTTGTAAGTAAGCATTTCACTGTAAGGTATTCCTGTTGTATTCGGCGCATGTGACAAATAAAATTTGATTTGATTTTGTCATCCTGTTTGACAGTCTCCTAGAGGGGAAGGGGTCTCTCCAACAAATGGCCATATCACAGTCTGCCGATATGGACAGCCCCATCAAGAGGATCCTCCTGGATGATGTATTTTGGGAGAGAGTGGTAAGCAGCCCGAAACACCTGAAACCTATAGGAGTAGCCATTGCACGGATTGAGGGAGACAATGCCATCCTGTCTGATGTTCAGACTCTGCTTGCAGATGACAGAGAAGAAATCCGTACTGCCCTGCTCACTTCACTGTTGCTCCAAGCAGAGGAAACTGCAGTTCTGAAATACATCAAAAAGCGTGAAGACTTCTGCCTGAAGCCCATACACACCGCAGCGTACATGTTGGACCCCAAGTATGCTGGCAAGAGCATCCTGTCTGGTGCAGAGATCAACAAGGCCTATGGTGTCATCACTACCGTGTCTCGCCACCTTGGCCTGGATGAGGGCAATGTTCTTGGCAGTCTGGTGAAGTACACTTCCAAGCAAGTGCTTTGGGATGGAGATGCAATATGGCAGTGGTGCCAACATATCTCATCAGCCACCTGGTGGAAGGTTACTTTGTGGATCTGAGGCTCTTTCCCCTGTTGCCTCCATCATCCTCCACATCCCACCAACATCAGTCGCCTCAGAGCGCAACTGGTCCTTGTTTGGGAACACACACACCAAAGCACGCAACAGGCTGACCATTACAAGGGTTGAAAAATTGGTGGCCATCCGGGCAAATTTAAGGCTTTTTGAGTCTGACAATGAGCCATCCTCAACAAGGTTGGAAAGTGACAGTGAAGATGAGGCCTCAGAGTCTGATGTTCAAGCGGTGGACATTGAGGAGGTCCAGGAAGAAGACATGGAAGCCTGAGAGGAAGACAACCAAAGCTTTTGTTTCTAGACTATCATTTTACAGATGTATGTTGAAAACGTTTTTGGGAGATGCGATGGATCATTGGGGATCATTCAATAATCGCTTTCTTTTGTTGTTCAGTGAAATCTTCCCATGTGTAGAGTCAACTCATTTAATTAAAGTTCAATTTGTAACTAAATTATTATTATTTTCTTCTATTGGAAGGATTTAATCATTTGCAATTATGTCTACTTATGATAAGGTCAAATGTTTCTGTCTCCATATGATATGGTAAATATATCCAATGCAAAAAACATCTGCATTTAAATGGAATCAATATTAATTTGCATATATTTCCGTTAATTCCCACGGAAAGTTTCCACCTCTGAATATTCCCCAAAATGTGCAACCCTAGTCATATACATGGAAAATAAATAAATAAATCAGGTATGGTCTATGAAACACACACACTCTAACACACACACACACACACACACACACACACACACACACACACACACACACACACACACACACACACACACACACACACACACACACACACACACACACACACACACACACACACTGAATCAAGTGTGCAGAAGGAAAACAGAAAGAATGCACACACACACACACACACATGGCTGCATGCATACACACACACAGGAGACAAAGGTGTGACTCACACACAGGAGGGACCCGGTAAAACTGACATACACATCAATCAAGCAGTCCCAGCTGTCAGTCCCTCTCTCCCTCTCTCTTACACACTCACACAGCCTGATTCTAACACACCCACACACACTGGACTGGAGTGGACTGGACCCCTGTCTCTGTCTCTCTTCCCCCTCCCGTGACTCAGTGGACAGCTCCTCTCCTCCTTTCTGTCTCCAGAGCAGCGTTTGGATCCGTCACACCCAGTGAAGCGATGCCCGTTCCTCCGCTGTGCCCAACTCTCCTCTCTCTCTCTCTCTCTCTTTTTTCTCTCCTTTTCCCCCCCCAGCTTGTTTCGGGGCTGCCAGCAAGAGGGAGCTCGCACCCCCAAAGGGATTCCACTCAGAAGGTCCGCCAGCCAAGCCAGAAGCGCCCCTCTCGCCGCCCGCCCGCTCACCCCCCTGCCTGCTCGCCTCCATGCTCACCCGCGCTCATGCTTGCATTCCAATGCCTTGAGCGGCGGGGGCGCCCGAAGTTACTGTGGAAGCTCCGCAGTCGAAAACACTCTCACTATGTTTGGGATCTCTTTCATTTATAAAACAGGGACATTGCACCCTTTAGTATTGTTCACATTGAATCTTCGAATGCACCAATGAACTGCTCTACGAAGTGTTATGCTAACCAAAACAATAAATACTCTCCTAAAATGGTGACATGCGGTATCATATGTAAGGTTTTCAGTTTGAGCGACTTTTCGAACATGGCCACAATGACTATCATGGCCAAATATGAATCAGTATCAATCAATATTAATGAATCTATTTGAGTGAATGAATCTTCCCATAGGCTGTCCCTTCACAGTGCCAAGCAGCCCAAGGATGGAGTCTGAAATCCTTTGTGTTACGCTTTTCATCCCAACCCTCCTTCTCTTTCTTCCATTAGCAGGTTTAAGGTGTCTGTCTGTCCCCCATTTTGCCGGTTTACATTTTAGTAATTTAGCAGACACTCTTATCCGGAGCAACTTACAGTAGTGAGTGCGTACTTTTTCACAACTTTTTTCCCGTACTGGTGCCCTGCAGGAATCGAACTCCCAACCGTAGCGTTGCAAGTGCTATGCTCTACCAACTGAGCTACACGGGTGTGAGTGGGACTACATAAGTCGGACTGCATGGAATCCTGGATCTACAAATCACTGTGCATCCCAAACAACTTCTCATTATGTGATCGAGATCAGCGATTCTGTGCCTCGCCTTGCTCAAACCGATCCCCTCAAATTAAAACGCTGATTGTCTACTGAGGAGTGAACATTGTCCCTGTCTAAATACTTCAAAAACCACCCTTCCATCCTTGAACTAATCACTGACCTAACACATTTGGATAGGTGTAAGCAACGTATCCATCACATAGCATTCACCAATCCAGCTATGTCAGATCAAGGATTTCTTCAATGAAGGGTAGAAGGATTGGTATTGGAAGAGGGCAATTGCCTTGGGCTGAGCTGCAGGGTTGAGTTACAGTATGAGTAGAGAGAGGAGTAGTGGTGGAGTACATTAGCAGTGTATGGCAGTGGTGGCGAAGGTGGCACAGGAACCAGTGTGAAGCAAAACGCCGCAGTACAGAATCCAATCCCTCCAAGTAGGTCACAAGTGGGGGGGGGGGGGGCAGAGATGAAAGAGAAGCATAGCGAAAGAGAGGGAGAGAGGGAGGATCAGAGAGCTTTACTGTAGAACGCCTGTCTCTCGTCCTCTCTCTCTCCGTCTCTCTCTCTCTGACTCGGACTGATCCTTCTGAGGAGTAGGGTGGCACTACCCACTCTAACTATCCTATGCAGGGATACTGGACAAGTATTATCTTGAAATTGGTGATAACGCTGGTGTTATCAGGGTGGAGGACAGTCAAAGGAGGGGATGCCATGCCACTCTGCGTGGCCCACAAAAGTGGTTTAGGCATATTTTGGGCATGTCATTGTCCATGCTAGCCACGGGAAAAACATAGAATTGTGAAATGTGTGTGTGTGTAATCAAATGGTCTGAGACTCTGTGCCAGTCTGTGGGTTTACTGCATTTAGTGTGCACATATTACCATCAGTTGGTAGAAAGACTTTGATGTTACACTACATGACCAAAATGTGGACACCTGCTCGTCGAATATCTCATTCCAAAATCATGGGCATTAATATGGAGTTGGTCCCCCCTTTGCTGCTATAACAGCCTCCACTCTTTTGGGAAGGCTTTCTACTAGATGTTGGAACATTGCTGCGGTGAACCTGCTTCCATTCAGCTACAAGAGCATTAGTGAGGTCAGGCACTGATGTTGGGCGATTAGGCCTGGCTCGCATTCGTCGATCCAATTCATCCCAAAGCGTTAAGATTTCCCTTCACTGGAACTAAGGGGCCTAGCCCGAACCATGACAAAACAGCCACAGACCATTATTCTTCCTCCACCAAACTTTACAGTTGGCACTATGCATTGGGGCAGGTAGCATTCTCCTGGCATCCGCCAAAACCCAGATTTGTCCTTTGGACTGCCTCATGGTGAAGCGCAATTCATCACTCCAGAGAACGCATTTCCACTGCTCCAGAGTCCAATGGTGGCGAGCTTTACACCACTCCAGCCGACGCTTGGTAATCTTAGGTTTGTGTGCGGCTGCTCGGCCATGGAAAGCCATTTCATGAAGTTCCAGACAAACAGTTTTTGTGCTGACGTTGCTTCCAGAGGCAGTTTGGAACTCGTATGTTGCAACCGAGGAGAGACTATTTTTACACGCTACGCGCTTCAGCGGTCCCATTCTTTGAGCTTGTGAGGCCTACCACTTCACGGCTGAGATGTTGTTGCTCTCACAGTTGACCGGGGCAGCTCTAACAGCTCTAGCAGCTCTAGCGGGGCAGAAATTTGACGAACTGACTTGTCGGAAAGGAGGAATCCTATGACGGTGCCACATTGAAAGTCACTGAGCTCTTCAGTAAGGTCATTCTACTGCCAATGTTTGTCTATGGAAATTGCATGGCTGCGTGCTCGATTTTATACACCTGTCAGCAACGGGTGTGCTGAAATAGCCGAATCCACCAATTTGAAGGTGTGTCCACATACATAGTATATATAGTGTATGTTCTGCCCAGATACTCAGGTGTTGCACAGACGTACATAAGCAAACACTGCAGACATGTACACATACACACTAACAGAGACATGAGGTACATAAGAGATGCGCAGTTTGTCTTTATTTCGTGTTAGTGCGTAAGCCTGAGCTTTAAGGCTTAACTGTACGCGCGCCAAATACATGCCAATTGCCAAATGCTTTTGCGAACTCGGGCTGAAAAAGTTCATGTTGATCCACTCAGGCAAAAAGGATAATGTCTGAGGTTTAATTCAACAAGAGAAAAGCTGCATAATGGAGAGTTGAAAATAAAGAGAAGGGAGGGCCAGAACAGTAGCCTAACGTTTGGGAAATATGTTGTGCGTGATGATTGTGAGGCGCTATACAAATTCGACAGTCACAAAACAATATGGAACGTCAAGGGAACTGTACTGTTCAGATGGGTCAAATGGAATAGTAACTGAAATCTGGACACTGACTATAGGTCCATAACCTCTCACATAGCCTTAATATTAACTCCTGCAGAATTAAGCAGTTCTTGCAGTAAAATAATTCAACAAATGTACATTTTGACTCTGGAACAGGATTGAAGAGAATGAATGGACGGTTAGGGAGCGTCTATAAAGATGCTGTCTTTATCAGCGTCATAAAAAGCTGATAGTATTTCAACCACATAAAATATGCATCCAAGTCAAACTCAAATCGTATCAGAAATGTGTTGGGGTCGATATCACATCTTTAAATTCCCTTAAAACCGGTCAAACTGATGTCATTTGAAATCTTTCCTTTTTTTTTTTTAAATTGCATTTTCTCCCCGTTCCTTGTCTTCGCTGCACGAGAGAAGCAGAGATGAAAGAGAAAACTTTACAGATCAAGCGTTCATTCTATCGATGTATGACATAGGACCGGGGAGGTGTAACTGCATTGGAGCTGTCAAATCGGTGAGCAGCTGCTCTTGATCATTGTCACAAACCTATACCTGTCCCACTCACGTTAGAAGTTCAGAAGGAGAAAGTGTAAGCTATATAGAAATAATGACGCTCAAATTGAAAAACATTCAACAAAATAACGAGAATTCTTATCAGCCTAACCCAGGTGTAGTTTACATCTCTCATTCCAGTGTTTGAACTTGTAAACAAAGCTGCGCGGGATTTCTCGTAATGCGACTCCGCTTTAGGTATAATGCCAGGAGCCGCTTGTGGATATGACAGCTCTAACGCAGATCCACCTACAACACCGCCAAAAACAGCCGCTATGCAGATGTCGTCTAAAGCGGATCTGATTGAACAGAGTCCCAAGTAACGACAGAAGAGAAACTGCATGTATCTAATTATTATAGACAAGTTGAATAACAAATAATCATTCCTGCATCTCTGACTGTGGAGAACATTTTCTATACTTAGGGTCGGGTGTGGGCCTCAGATTCTCACTTTATCACATATAGTCAGGTGGTTGCGGACGGGTGAACAAACAGCATCCCTAGTGTACATAGACGTGTTTTTGTGTGAGGAGGGTGGGGTTTGTGTGTGTGTGTAGTTACCTGAGCACACTTCCTGGTAGTTGGGGTTGGGTGTGTGTCCCCCTGCGTAGCCCACATGGGTAGAGAACACCCCCGATTTCTGCCAGAAGCGCTTTTCAGGCCCCCAGAAACAGCCCATACCTGGCCCAGAGAGAGACATCCTTACACATGATCTAAGGTCAGTTTGACATGGACTCCAGCCACCCTAGTCATAGACTGCTCTCTCTGCTACCGCACCTCAAGCTGTACCGGAGCGCCAAGTCTAGGTCCAAGAGGCTTCTAAACAGCTTCTACCCCCAAGCCATTAGACTCCTGAACATCTACTCAAATGGCTACCCAGACTACTTTCATTGACCCCCCCCCGCCCCTCTTTTATGCCGCTGCCACTCTCTGTTATTATCTATGCATAGTCACTTTAATAACTCTACCTTCATGTACATATTACCTCAATTACCTCAACTAACCGGTGCCCCCGCACATTGATTCTGTACTGGTACCCCCTGCATATAGCCTCGCTATTGTTATTTTACTGCTGCTCTCTAATTATTTGTTACTTTAATTTCTTATTTTTGGGGGGTATTTTCCTTAACTGCATTGTTGGTTAAGGGCTTGTAAGTAAGCATTTCACTCTAAGGTCTACTACAACTGTTGTATTCGGCGCATGTGACAAATATAATTTGATTTGATTTTGTCAAGTTGAGGATTTGGGGAGGGTAAACTGATCCTAGATAATCAAAAACACATACTCTATCAATACTACTGTAGTATACTAATAATACTGCTACTATTGTTCACGAGACTGCAATATGACCACAGCGAACAAGAACCAATGAAAAGTGAAAGCGGTCATCAGTGGTAGCGGTCATTTGAAAGAGATTGAGGCTTACCAAACATGATGGTCTCCATGCCCTCTGGAAACGGCTCCACTGTGGGGTTGCCATTGACAGCATGCTTCTCTATGGGGGGAGGGGAGGGGGAGAGAGAGAGAGAGAGAGAAAGAGAGAGAGAAATGACAGTCAGTATCTTTGTGTATAAAATGCTTTGTGCAATTCAAATGAAAATGATGACGACCGACGATGACGGATTAATATGAGACAATCAACATCACAGCATCAGAACCTTAACCAATGAGTGGCGACGTCAACATGCCATTGTGAGAGTATGTGTCCTATCTGTGCCATGCTGCTTAACAGTAGTGCATGGAGGTCAGGAGGACAAAGGTCACCACAGCGGAGCAGGGTAAAGTGGCACTAGTCAGGCGATGTCCCAGTAAAATCTCCCCCTCCCTCCCCTCTCCTCCTCCTCCCCCTCTCCTCTCCCCAGGTAAACTAAAACGGTGGCATGCTGCATGGGTCGGATTAACGACCGATTTGGCAAGCCGGCATGTTCTTGCTAAGCGGGATCAGAGCCGGGTGGCTCTAGAGTTGGAAGACACATAGAAGATTAAATGGTTCTGACCCCCATTTCTAACCCCACCCTAGGGCTGGGCGGTATACCGTTTTTTGCGATATACCGGTATTGATGCACAGACCGGTTTGGGTTTTTACTTTACCTTCTATACCGGTATTTGAATGTTTGGTTTGTTAAATGTGATACGCAGTGTGTAACGTCCATTTTTATAGTTTACTCCGCTACTTGAGTCATCTCTCTCTCCATGCCGCTTTCCACACAGACCTAGCCCCGCCCCCTGTCACTCAAGGAGCGCATTGGATGTTCCTCAACCACGAGACACTTGGGTTCAGTCTGCATGGTCAATGCAGCATATGCAACACTGTTGATGACAACGATGCATTTGTCCCTTTGCTTCTTAATATAAATCTACTAGCAGCATTCTATAATATCACTATTAGCTTGTGTTTCTTACATCTGCAAACAGCTAGTTTGTCTTTTCTTAGCAAGTTGTTCCTAAATCTTGGTGGACGCTAATGCTAATCGCTAGCTGGCTAATAAATGTACTGAGTAAGAGCAAGCGTAATGAGCTATACAGCCTGATAATACCAGGGATGGTGTAGACCTAAATCGGCATGTTGTTTGGGCAACAGTGTCTTCTAAATTAAAGAGGTAAACGCAGAGTAAGAATATGTTAGCTACATGAAGTAGCTAAGAGAAAACATACAATGTAGCCAAAGATTATAGGGTCTCCTAGGAAACACATATCAACACTTTAGTTTCTACCCTGTCACAATAACTCCTCCCTGGCATTTTCATTTATTTTCATGTCAAACAACACCGTATTAAACGTGCCCACTATTATATTCTAACTATATAATTAATATAGACATTATATTCCCATGAATCCAACAGTTAACCCCAAGTGTTTTGCTCTAAATCGCAAGTCAAATTGCAACATTTGGTTAAAAATAAGGCCCAGATTACTTGCCAATATCATGCAGCCCTGCGTGGCAGTGTGGAAATGATCTCAAATGAAAATGCTGACTTTTTTGGGGTTGAAGTTGAACAATATAAAACAATCAGAATGGAGAAACACCCATTGAAATCACTTAGAATGTATGTGTTGCCACCCTAGGGTCATGGACCTACTCATATATTTTTTTAGAACTTTTATTATTAAAAAAACATAAAATACAGTCAAAACGGCATATATTTTTTTAAATACCGTGAGATAATATTTGGTCCATATTGCCCAGCCCTACCCCACCCTCCCCTTCTTCAAACCAACCAGCAGCCATTTCTGTCAAGGGGGTCAAAAGGTGGAAGATGCACTCTCTTTGTATGAGCCTGGTGGCATGGTGGAATTGGCTGTCGTGCCAAACTGTGCCCCTTGTTATACAGTATTGAATAGAACCTGAAAAACAAATGATATGCTACATATACGAAGTGGTTGCTGGGGCGGTGCATCGATGCCAACTGTGCCCGATATGGACGGAATAGAAATAAAGCGCGAAAACTGAAAGAATAACCAGCACACAGATTAATGCTAACACGACTGAGGTGACTTAGTCTGTAAATCTCTAAACGAGCCAGGCTGGTTTACACTGCTTCACAGACTCATTTTAGTTTGTGGATAAACGGCGGTGAATGTGTGCGCACAAATGCAAGCGCACACACACACACCAGAGTGTAATGGGGGCGTTTGCTTTTGACCAGAGTTATATTTGGGTGAATTTCAGATCATGTTTGACATTAACCTGAATAGTGAAAATCTCCAATCGCCAGGTGCCACCAGGTTGTGTGTGTGGTTGTTTTAATATGCTCAATGTTATCTCTACGGTGGACTGCTGTCACTGTCAATTAGGGAAATATCATATCATAGAAATGATGGACGGAATTGTGATCCTAAAGCCCAACACAATGGATAGCTTGGGTTGTAATTTTAGACTTCTGATGAAATGACTAGTGACCTAAAGGTATACAGTGCATTCGGAAAGTATTCAGACCCCCTGACATTTTCCACATTTTGTTATGTTAAAGCCTTATTCCTTCATCAGGCTACACACAATACCCCATAATGACAAAGCAAAAACAGGTCTTTAGAATTTTTTGCTAATTTATACAAATAAAAAAAACAGATATCACATTTACATAAGTATTCAGACCCTTTACTCAGTACTATGTTGAAGCACCTTTGGCAGCGATTACAGCATCAAGTCTTCTTGGGTATGACGCTACAAGCTTGGGACACCTGTTTCTCCCATTCTTCTCTGCAGATCCTCTCAAGCTCTGTCAGGTTGGATGGGGAGTGTTGCTACACAGCTATTAACTTCTTATGGCTGCAGGGGCAGTATTGAGTAGCTTGGATGAAAGGTGCACAGAGGTGCCCATAGTAAACTGCCTGCTCCTCGGTCCCAGTTGCTAATATATGCATATTATTATTCGTATGGATAGAAAACACTCTGAAGTTTCTAAAACTGTTTGAATTATGTCTGTGAGTATAACAAAACTCATATGGCAGGCAAAAACCTGAGAAGTTCCACTTCCCGTTTGGATTTTTTCTGAGGTGGCAGATTTTCAACCAAGCTCTCATTGAAATTACAGCGAGATATTGATGAGTTTTCACTTCCTACGGCTTCCACTAGATGTCAACAGTCAATAGAACTTTGTCTGATGACTCTAATGTGAAGGGGGGTCAAAGGAGACAGGAATTAGTCACCACTGCCACGAGCTGACCATGCTTTCACCATGCGCGTTCACATGAGGAGGACCTCCGTTCCACCGCTCATCTGAAGTCAATCTAATTCTCCGGTTGGAACGTTATTCAAGATGTATGTTAACAACATTCTAAAGATTGATTCAGTACATCGTTTGACATGTTTCTACTGACTGTTACGGAACTTTTGGACATTTCGTCACGTTATAGCGGACGCGCTTTGTGACTTTGGAATTGTTTACCAAACGCACTAACCAAAGTAGCTAATTGGACATAAATAACGGACATTATCGAACAAATCAAGCATTTATTGTGGACCTGGGATTCCTAGGACTGCATTCTGATGAAGTTCATCAAAGGTAAGGAAACATTTTATGTATTTTCTGGTTTCTGTTGACTCCAAAATGGCGGCTAATTTTATTATATTTCTGAGTGCAGTCTCATATTATTGCATGGGTTGCTTTTTCCGTAATTTTTTTTTTAAATCTGACACAGCAGTTGCATTAAGGAGAGGTATATCTATTCCATGTGTATAACTTGTATTATCATCTACATTTATGATGAGTATTTCTGTTGAAACGATGTGGCTATGCAAAATCACTTGATGTTTTTGGAACTAGTGAATGTAACGCGTCAATGTAAACTCAGATTTTTTAATATAAATATGAACTTTATCAAACAAAACATGCATGTATTGTGTAACATGAAGTCCTATGAGTGTCATCTGATGAAGATAATCAAAGGTTAGTGATTAATTTTATCTCTATTTCTGCTTTTTGTGACTGCTATATTTCGCTGGAAAAATGGCTGTGCTTATTGTGGTTTGGTGGTGACCTAACATAATTGTTTGTGGTGCTTTCGCTGAGAAGCATATTTGAAATCGGACACTTGTGGGATTAATAACAAGATTACCTTTAAAATGATATAAGACACATGTATGTTTGAGGAATTTTAATTATGAGATTTCGGTTGTTTGAATTTGGCGCCCTGCACTTTCACTGGCTGTTGTCATATCGATCCCAATAGCGGGATGCAGCCATAAGAAGTTAACAGGTCTTTCCAGAGATGTTCGATCGGGTTCAAGTCCGAGCTCTGGCTGGGCCACTCAAGGACATTCAGAGACTTGTTCTGAAGCCACTCCTGCGTTGTCTTGACTGTGTGCTTAGGGTCGTTGTCCTGTTGGAAGGTGAATCTTCACCCCAGTCTGAGGTCCGGAGTGCTCTGGGGCAGGTTTTCATCAAGGATCTCTCTGTACTTTGCTCCGTTCATCTTTGCCTCGATTATGACTAGTCTCCCAGTCCCTGCTGCTGAAAAACATCCCCACAGCATGACTCTGCCACCACCATGCTTCACCGTAGGGATGGTGCCAGGTTTCCTCCAGATGTGACGTTTGACATTCTGGCCAAAGAGTTCAATCTTGGTTTCATCAGACCAGAGAATCTTGTTTCTCATGGTCTGAGAGTCCTTTAGGTGCCTTTTGGCAAACTCCAAGCGGGCTGTCATGTGCCTTTTAATGAGGAGTGGCTTCTGTCTGGCCACTCTACCATGATTGGTGGAGTGCTGTTGAGATGGTTGTCCTTCTGGAAAGTTTTCCCATCTCCACAGAGGAACTCTAGAGCTCTGTCAGAGTGACCATCGGGTTCTTGGTCACCTCCCTGACCAAGGTCCTTCTCCCCCGATTGCTCAGTTTGGCCGGGCAGCCAGCTCTAGGAAGAGTCTTGATGTTTCCAAACGTCTTCCATTTAAGAATGGAGGCCACTGTGTTCTTGAGTGCCTTCAGTGCTGCAGACATTTTTTGGTACCCTTCGCCAGATATGTGCCTCGACACAATCCTGTCTCGGAGCTCTACAGACAATTCCTTTGACCTCATGACTTGGTTTTTGCTCTGACATGGACTGTCAACTGTGGGACCTTATATAGACAGGTGTGTGTCTTTCCAAATCATGTCCAATCAATTGAATTTACCACAGGTGGACTCCAATCAAGTTTAGAAACATCTCAAGGATGATCAATGGAAACAGGATGCACCTGAGCTCAATTTCCAGACTCATAGCAAAGGGTCTCAAAACTTATGTAAATAAACTATTTCTCTTTTACATTTTTATAAATGTGAAAACATTTTTTTTTTAAACTGTTTTTCACTTGTTCATTATGGGGTATTGTGTATAGATTGCTGAGTATTATGTTTTATTTAATCAATTTTAGAATAAGGCTGTAACGTTTAAAAAAAATGTAAAAATCAAGGGGTGTGAATACTTTCCGAAGGCACTGTGTGTAACAAATAGATGTTATATAGCATTTCAGCTTGAGAGCCAGTAAATACCACAATATGAAATGTATCGACATGTGTGGAGAAGAAAGTAGATAAATACGATAACTTGGCCAACACGGAGTTCTTTAGAAAATAGAAAAGCCAACATTGCGACAAATCAATGTAGCCCTGAACCCCAGAGTAGCCTCACTCTCACCCTGAACAGCCATCTTGAATGACGGGGCGCCAGTGGAAAGTCTCTAAGATCATGCGTCTGCAGACAGTTTTTCCTGACGAAAAACCTTGACCAGGAGAAACTCCTGATCCTAATGTTGGGATAGATCGCTTCAAGCAGATCGCTCCACTGGCGCCCCTAAATTCCCAATCTGGCCCTCAACCATCACGGTCACCTAATAATCCCCAGTTTACAATTGGCTCATTCATCCCCCTCCTCTCCCCTGTAACTATTCCCCAGGTCGTTGCTGCAAATGAGAACGTGTTCTCAGTCAACTTACCTGGTAAAATAACGGTAAAATAAAAATAAAAAGCAGACACTCGTCTTACTGCGCCCCCCCGTGTCAGGTCACATCTTGAGCCAGTAGGTAGACTGGCACTACCACTCTATTCATGGGCATACTCATACCAATCTCTCACAAAAAGACAGGATCAGGCAAACAGCAGTATCGCAGTACTGCGAGAAGGCAATGAGTGGAGAAATAAGTGGAGAGAGGACAGGAAAGCAATAGAGTGGGAGGAGTAGGAGAAGAACGAGGAGGAGTGTAGGATGCCAAATGCTAAAAAAGAGAAAAGAAAATCGCCAGGGAGAAGCAACAGATGACCGTGGCAGAGGGATGGACGGCGAGATTCTTTTGGCTTCCGAAACCGCCATGCCTTTGGGCAGCAGATGAACGCAATGGCACGGGCGCCAGGTCCAAAAAGTGAACGGGGGTCGAAAAAACAAACAAACAAGGATTTTTGTTTTTTTATATGTAAAAACAGAGAAGGCCAAGAACACGCTGACATGTAGCGGTCATCAACAGAATCTCGCTCAGCGCCAAAATCGCTCTCTCTCTATTCTCTCGTCTCTGTGTTCCTGCCATTCTCCTGCCATCTCTCTCTTCACACCCCCTCTTCTCCTCCCACCATGTTCCTATCATCAGTCTCTCTCTCCCTTACACACACACACACACACACACACACACACACACACACACACACACACACACACACACACACACACACACACACACACACACACACACACACACACACACACACACACACACACACACACACACACACACACACACACACACACACATACACACACATACACACACACATACACGAAAGCTACATCTCCTTGGAGCAGCACACACACCAACCTCTGCTGTGGGTATTTCTCCCATGGAGCCCTGGCACAGGTCCAGATGGTTCCAGGATGGCTCTTTTCACTGAGCCCAGTCCCCCCGCCAATGCCAGCAGGCGCCTTTGCCAACAACACCCCACCTTACAAATAGCACCGAGGAGGCAAAATAACTGGTTGAATATGCCAGCAATGGAGAGGAGGGAGAGAAAAGGAATAAGGGAGGGTGGTGGTGAGCTTACAAAAGGATACAACGTGTGAAAAATACTTTTGGTGTGACTTTGATAAAATATGGGCGTTTTCTTTGTCCTTTGTTTTTGGAGGAAATTGAAAAGCGCCTACAGTCAAACCGTAAAGCAGTAGTAATCAGAAATCAGACAGCTTTTGTTGGCTTATTTTGTTTTTAATTGTGGTGGAAGAAATAAAACAACTCCGCAAACCATCGGCTACCACGTTCGGTCAAAACTTGCTTTAGCCTGCCTCTCCACCGGTCATGGTAGGGCTAACTTCGCTCTTTTGCTACCAGACAATATGTCCAGTTCCGTCACCGAACTGGCGTTTTCCTTTGTTAGCCTTTCGTGCCACTGTAACATTCCTGCATTTTTCATCCGCGGAAACAGATTCCTGCCGCACACGTAAATATGAGAGAATCCAGGTTTCCGGGAATCGAGGATTCCATGCCAATGCTGTGATGAAGAGGTCGCATTCCAGACTTTTAACTTCTCCTAAGTGGCATTGTCTCTCTCTTTCTCTCTCTCTCTCTCTCTCTGTCCCCTCAAACAGGCTGGCAGACAGTCCGGCACGAGGCGAAGGTTGGCGCTTTCTACTGGTGCCAACTACGCTCTGCTGCACCGCAAAGCATCATGGGATGATAAGTTGGGATGAGGCGAAGCGGGGCGTTGTGGGGAGAGGTAGGTGGGATGGAGCAATATGGTGGTGGTGATGGTGGTCTGTAGTTTTAGAACTATTGGAAAGAAGAGGTGAGTGAGCCTTGAGCTCTTCTGAGTGAGAAAAAATACATGACAAACAAAATGGTTTTTCATTTGGAGTGTTGTGGCTGAAAGTTCAAAACTAAACTTACTATACTATGTTTTTCTGTGAGTAAGAATAGTCATTGGTATATCTACACGGTCAGCATATTTGAAATAGTTCCAAAAAGCTATTTGCAACGGGCCACTAGTAGTGAAGCATTAAAAGCGACGACTTTCGCTAGTTCAGCCAAAGCGAGACAGCATTAAGTGGGAAAACTGGGGTTGTGGGCAAGTTTGTGCTAACGTTTATTCAGTGAGGGAGAAGGGGAGACCACAGACCGTCAGAACATTCATCCCGGATGCTTCCCATACAACGTGTATCCTAGCAACCATTCCCGGTTGCTATGGAGAGGACTCCCGCCCCATCACCCGATTGATCTTGACTGCTACAGTCAGCAAGATGGAGCTGCTACAGTATGGAATCGGAGGAATTGATCACTTCAGGAGGTACAGGGAAAGACGGCAGCATGCTACAGAATACTGAAGAAAATACAAATGCACTAGGCTACGGGGAAAACCAAAGAGCAAACCGTGTTAAGGTAGCCTCTATTCCAAAACAAAAGCATGTGGATTCTTTCTCAGTTATGATTCCTCTACAGTAGGCTATATCCTGACTGTCAGAGGCTACTACTATGATGCCATATCAAACCAAACACAAGCCAACCATCCCTCTGCTGTCTGTCATCTCAAGCTAAGCAGGCTTGGGCCTGGTCAGAACCTGGGTGGGAGACCATCTGGGCTACTGAGAAGAGACTGGGTCATATCAGAGATACTGACACCATGTAGGAAACATGACTTCCCTGCATTGACAGGCCAAATGTTGGTCAATAGAGAAATTACATTACAAGTTCCTTTCAGAGAACGAAAGTTAGGCACGTGTGGGCTCCCGAATGGCGCAGCGGTCTAAGGCACTGCATCTCAGTGCTAGAGGTGTCCCTACAGACCCTGGTTCAATTCCAGGCTGTATCACAACTGGCCGGGATTGGGAGTCCCAAAGGGCGACGCAAAATTGGCCCAGTGTCGTCCGGGTTAGGATTTGGCTGGGGTAGGCTGTCATTGTAAATAAGAATTTGTTCTGAACTGACTTGCCTAGTTAAATAAAAATGAGAATGTCTACACAGTGTGTCTACACACTGGTGTAGTGGTGTGTATGTCTACACACTACTATAGCCTGTGTGCACTTCCTTCCATGAAGGCCTGAGGTTAAAGTCTGACTTAGGATAGTATTGCCACCCTGTCTATCTATCCTAAAGCTAGGTGTTTCTGGTTAGTGCCTACAGGCAACAAGACCACGATTAGGATATATGCTGAGGATTGAACCATCAACCATGGGTAAGTCTTGTGAAGTATTTGCTGAGCTACAAGCCTGGGCTTATATTCACAAAGGTTCTCAGAGTAGAAGTGCTGATCTAGGATCATTTCCCCCTTTTAAATCCTAATGAATATGATTACATGGACATGGGGACCTGATCATAGATCAGCGTTCCTAATCTGAGATGCTTTGTGAAAACGGGCCCTGACACGTTTAGGACCAAGTTGGCCAGGAACAGGGTGTCCTTCTCTCAGTCCCAAACCACCCCAACCCCCCCACGGTGACTAGGGGAGGACAGATTTCCGCCATGCGGTGTCTCCGAGCTGCTCCGACAGACGGCCCGGGAATTTACGACAGGGCGGAGCTTCTCATGCGCATAATGCACAGATGGGCCCCTGGACGCTGCAGTGGGCTGCAGAGCTCCCCAGAATGCTTTGGGTGTGGTGCTCAAGGCCATGCACTAAGCAGCTAGTTGGCCGGGGGGGAGAGGCGTGGGGGGGTGTTGACCGGACCTCAAAATCATCCTCTTTGCAATCTCAGGATGGATGATGCATTGCATAATCAATGCCAACAATCTGATATGTCATGTGTGCAGACTTATGTGGTTGGAATCTTGAAATTGGTAATTATGCTTATTACAAAAACAAGTCACATAGACATTTATAGACACCATCCAAGCACATACTCTCATAAGCATTAAACTCACTCAAATTATCTCAAATTAATAGCCCCTAAAGAATTACACCACAGTGGAGAGGAACGTTTGCAAAGGCTACTTTGTCAAAAAAAATATGTTGTCCATTATGACACAGAGACCAAATCAAACAACACTTTCAATGATCCGAGGGCAAACTATGTGCATGATAAAGTGATACAGTAAATAGTTTGGGATAACTTTGAATATGACTGATGACCATAAGATGTACCCTAATACGTCACAAAACTAGGCTCAGGACCACCCCTCATTGGTCGTTAAACCCATATGCCTATAGTTGAACCAGAGAGGTGAATAACCATATATTAACTTAGAAACCTCATATGACAATCATGGAAAAAAAGTTAAACCAGTGTGTGCATCGTCATCTGACTTTGCTGTGCCCGGAGGACTTGTAAACAAACATCTTCTGTGGCACGATGTAGTTTTACGAGAGACGTGATTTCATTTACCTGCCACGACCATTTTCTCCTCCCTTCCTTTCAGAGCGCGGTCTTTGGTGGGCATGGCTGTTGTGTCTGCCATGTCTGCGACAGCGAGTGACACAATAAAAAGAAGGCGCAAAGCGAGAAGCAGTTGTGCTTTAGCGAATATCAGTAAACATAGTTTCTTCTGTACTTTGACAGTCTCCATGGCGCTGCGTCGCGCCGCTGTTGCGTTGGGATATGGGAGGAGTAAAACGACAGCGAATGTCCATCAACATGAATATTCAACGTGCGTGCGGGACGTCGTGCACTGAATAATAACTAGGCAGGGGTTAATATGACTTTGGCACAAAAGCCTACAGTGCAGTGTGTGCGTGAAATAAATTAAATTTAAATAAATATCCACATTAAGAACGCCGTTCAGCATGCAAATGAGCTTTTCACCATCCTCCATCGCTCATTCTGGGGGTTAGTTTAGGGCGGTGCATCTGTTTAAATGCAGCAGAGGGCAAAGGCAGACTCTATTTTTTTTCATTGGTAATTTCCAATCAAGTAATTCGTGTGTTTTAAACAGTGGTAGAAAACGTGGAAGAAAATGCAAGGTAATTCAATTAAAATAAAGTTTAGGTCTATTCTTGCTCCGCAGACCCAACATTTTCCAGATTTGAATGCTCAACCGTTTCCCTTTTGTTTGAAACATTTCATTCACTAGTTTGTGAATCCTCCTATATTTACCTAAGAATCGTCACTGAAATGTTTATGCCATTTTGTTTAGGAGATTTGTGAAATAATCTGCCATATTTGAGTATAATAACCATGCATTTTCTTCCACTGTTATAGTTTAGGTGTGTTATTGCTCCAGTGCCGGTACCTGTGTTTAGTGTAAAGTGAATTGGATCGCTGGCAAAAAGAAATCCCTTTGCAACAGACTTGTTGTAACACGATCTCCATTTTGTGGATGAGGATATGGCCACTTAGATGTTTCTACTAGGCACAGGAAGTTGAATTGAAGTTTGTGCCCAGTGGATTTCTCTCAAAAACAAGGAGATAATGGGTAAGGGAAGGATGTGTGGTCCCTCCCTGCTCACCAAAACGGAAGAGGAAAAGACCACCATCAGACCCATGTTGATGGTATAAGCAGTCTTAGCCACCCTTCTTTTGTTTAGAAACCAAGAGCTCGAAACTGTAGTATGTTTTTTGAGATTGGACACTTTGTCAATAACAAGCTTGCCATACATTTTGCTGGAATAACCTTAGAAATGACCTTTTTCTTCATCATAATGTGTGGCCTCTGAATATAAACTAAAACTACCATTATACAAGGTAGAAGATGAAATATTTCAATCACAAGACTTTATTTAAATGTTTCACCTAGATGTTACAATCACAAACCAAGAGAACATACCTGTACATTGACTCATAATTCCGTTTTAAGTAGCTGTCTCAGGCAGAGAGAGAGCTTTACTAGGTACTATGCTTTTGAGAGTGTATTAATATGCATATACACTGATTGTACAAAACATTAGGAGCACCTTCCTAATATTGAGTTATATATAACTCCCTTTTGCCCTCAGAACAGCCGCAATTCATCAGAGCATGGACTCTTCCACAGGGATACAGGCCCATGTTGACTTCAATGCTTCCTAAAGTTGTGTCAAGTTGGCTGGATGTCCTTTGGGTGGTGGACCATTCTTTATACACATGGGAAACTGTTGAGCGTGAAAACCCCAGCAGTGCTGCAGTTCGTGACACACTTTAACTGGTGAGCCTGGCACCTACTACCATACTCTGTCCAAAGGCACTTACATATTTTGTCTTACCCATTCAACCTCTGAATGGCAATTCATACCCAATCAATGTCTCAAGGCTTAAAAATCCTTCTTTAACCTTTCTCATCCCCTTCATCGACACTGATTGAAATGGATTTAACAAGTGACATCAATAAGGGATCATAACTTTCACCTGGATTCACCTGGTCTGTATGTCATGGAAAAAGCCAGTGTTCCTAATGTTTTGTACACTCAGTGTACATACAGTACCAGTCAAAAGTTTGGACACACCTACTCATTCAAGGGTTTTTCTTTATTTTTACTATTTCCTACATTGTAGAATAATAGTGAAGACATCAAAACTATGAAATAACACATATGGAATCATGTAGTAACCAAAAAAATGTGTTAAACAAATCAAAATATATTTTAGATTTTAGATTCTTCAAAGTAGTCATCCTTTGCCTTGATGACATCTTTGCACACGCTTGGCATTCTCTCAACCAGCTTCGCCTGGAATGCTTTTCCAACAGTATTGAAGGAGTTCCCACATATGCTGAGCACTTGTTGGCTGTTTTGCCTTCACTTTGCGGTCCAATTCATCCCAAACCAACTCAATTGGGTTGAGGTCAGGTGATTGTGGAGGCCAGGTCATCTGATGCAGCACTCCATCACTCTCCTTCTTGGTCAAATAGCCCGTACACAGCCTGGAGGTGTGTTAGGTCATTGTCCTGTTGAAAAACAAATGATAGTCCCACTAAGTGCAAACCAGATGGGATGGCGTATCGCTGCAGAATTCTGTGGTAGCCATGCTGGTTAAGTGTGCCTTGAATTCTAAATAAATCACTGACAGTGTCACCAGCAAAGCACCCCCACACCATCACACCTCCTCCTCCATGCTTCACGGTGGGAACCACACATGCAGAGATCATCCATTTACCTACTCTGCGTCTCACAAAGACACAGCGGTTGGAACCAAAAATCTAAAATTTGGACTCAAGGACATGACAACCAGTTTCATCATAGTGCTTGATGGTTTTTGCGACTGCACTTGAAGAAACTTCTTGACATTTTCAACATTGACTGACCTTCATGTCTTGAAGTAATGATGGACTGTCGTTTCTCTTTGCTTATTTGAGCTGTTCTTGCCATAATATAGACTTGGTCTTTTACCAAATAGGGCTATCTTCTGTATACCAACCCTACCTTGTCACAACACAACTGATTGGCGGAAAGAAATACCACAAATGAACTTTTAACAAGGCACACCTGTAAATTGAAATGCATTCCAGGTGACTACCTCATGAAGCTGGTTGAGAGAATGCCAAGCGTGTGAAAAGCTGTCATCAAGACAAGGGTGGCTACTTTGAAGAATCTCAAATATAAAATACATTTTGATTATTTTAACACTTTTGAGTAGGTGTGTCCAAACTTTTGACTGGTACTGTATGTAGCCTACTTATGTAAGCGAATCATATCACATATGATTTACATATATCAAACTGCTCATGGAAGAACAGAACGTGTAGCAAGGCTATCCCTCATGTCCTCCAAAAATATCACATCACCCCTCTCCATAACTGCCGCAATCCCTCTCTCCCCTCTCTCTCTTTTTGTCTGTCAGGGTGGATATGGAACATATAGGTAGGCTATGTAATCCACAAATAACATCACATCACCCCCTCCATAACTCTCTCTCTCTTTCTCTCTGTCTGCGATGGTAGATATTGAAGCTCAATCACCTGCGGAGGAGCTGAGGGGATCTGAGGGCTGCTCGGGGGACTTTGCGATGCAAATGTGAGGTAATTACCTAAAGCCAGGAGAGTGAGTGGAAGGCAGCCCAGGCTAAAATAGAGCAAGAAGGAAAAGCGACGGTG
The DNA here is from genome assembly GCF_045679555.1 of Salvelinus alpinus. Taxonomy (NCBI): domain Eukaryota; kingdom Metazoa; phylum Chordata; class Actinopteri; order Salmoniformes; family Salmonidae; genus Salvelinus; species Salvelinus alpinus. The sequence goes on from NC_092094.1 coordinate 70,658,855, forward strand.
AGAGACGTGAAAGATTCACAAGCCTGTTGATGCTGACTGATTGGAGCACTTGGAATGAAGGGCAAAAATGGAGGGGTGTTGTGTAGGAAAGGGATTCACAGAAGATAGCTGTGCCCTTGTGTTTTAAGCCCATTCTTGTGTCTGTGCGTGTCCTCTTTTTCTTCTGCAAAAAAAGATGAATGTGTTCCATGTTTTTCCTGACTCCAGAGAGATTTGGTTAGTTGTCGTTGTGTGATTAGCTTAATGTATGTCATGGTTGCCATGTTCAAGTGTAATAGGCTGTATATGGAGAATAAAAGCCGTTGACTATGTGGCCATGTGCGGTTTGTATTCTATCACAAGAGGAAATGCTAGCTTGCAGTACATTTGATTGTTCCTCTGATCTGATCATGCTCACAAAATCTGCATGGATGGGGAGTAAGTAAGGTGATGTTTACAGTGGATGCAAACTATTGATCTCTTTAATGATGCAGTATGGGTAACTGTGTGTGTGTGTGTGTGATGTCAATGGTAACTTCCTTTAGAGTCAGCAGGCACTTATTTATCAACCGTGCGTGCATTTCATGCAAAATGTTGGCGTATGTATAGATTCTAGGATTTGTGTGTGCCACAAATTATTGGGATTTCTCACTGTTGTATGCAACATGTAAGGGATAATCAAGGAGGGGCTATGCATTCTATGGAAAATAATGAATGACAAGGAGTGGAACTAACCTTCCACTGAGTTGCATTATTTTCCAGAGAACGCATACAGTAGAGCCCCAAGTTGATTATCCTTTTTATACCATGGCTATAATTTAACACATTTGCCGCTACAAATGTGTTAATTTGCCGGTAGAAATGTGTTCAACGTCCACTGAAGTAGCTAGCAAGTTTACCAGAGTAGTTACCGTGGTAACCAAACAAACAGACTTGCTAGTGTAGCTAACCAAACCATCATTTCTAGCTTGCCATTATGAAAATCTAATTCAACAATGCCAATAATGTTTTTTTGCTTTCAAAAGCAGCTCAAACATAGAACGTGTAAGAATGAACAATAGATTCAATTCTACCGTGCAAATATACCATGCGTTATAGGGAAATAATGCAAGCTCTAGAATGCCCTTCAAGCCAATCAGAAACAAGTATTCAACAATGCCATGGTAAATCCAAACCATATTACATTTGTGTGCTCATAAACGAGCACTTAAAACCCTGCCTGGAAAACGCCCTCCATTCACCTAACAAAAACACCTTAATTTCCTGTATGATTTAGACATTTTGGAACTGGGCCATGTCTGTTTCTAAAATAAGCAAAGTTGATCACATTTCTGTAGAAGTTTGGGCAGAATGTTTTAATCTTTTTAAGTGACTTAAAAAAAACAGAAAAATGGCCGCACATTCTGCGTGATTGATTGTCTATTCAAACAATTTAAAAGTAAATGCTACAACCCACACTATGCAAAGTAATAATTGTTGTTCAATATTTTGTTTGTCAATAGCTGTTTTGTATTTCGATCTGCAGTCTTGGTATAGGCTCTTACTGTAGATGAAATAGGCTCTGATGCCACACTCCTATCTCACAGCAATACTGGAGCCTACCCATACTGTCTAGGCTACTGGTCTATTTACTTTTGAGCATGCATGACTATTGAATGGGTGATGGATAAGTGGTATCCTAATATTTGTTGTGTAACAGGAATAAACCAGTCATGTCAGAAAATATGATTATGATTCAGGCCCATATAATAAAACTCAAAGGAACACATGCTACTTTTGTGGTCTCCTTACCAATGGAAAATGCACCTGTTTTATCACTAGGCCTATGTTTTCATGTTTTATTAGCCTACCATTATTATAATTCCCGAGCATCAAACATTTCCATTTCCCTCAAAATAACAATATTTGCTCGCAATATTCAACCACGCATGGTCTGAGATTTGGGTGGATATACACACATTTCCTCTGCAAGATCAACATTGATAAATACCAACCTTTAGGGTAATACTGGCGCACGCAAGGTTTAAAGTATTTTTTTGTGCTCATGCACCTTTGATAAATGAGGTCCCATGAGAGCAACAAACAAACAAAAAACACGGCAGCTGTTGTCAGTCAGAAGAAGTGGTTATGGAGATCTGGGCTGAGTATCAAAGAGATTACCAAATGACCTGGAATAAACAAACCCACTGAACTCAATGGCTCATCCATTCTGTTTGATTGCAGTGGTGCTTATATAAATTGTAAAAAAAACTAGCGTCTCATTGAGTCAAAACCAGGTTTGGGGTTATGTGTGTGTACATCGGTGCATGGTTTGGGGCATGTGAATTAGTGTGTTTGGTGTCAGATACTTTGTGAGCATGCTTCCCCATTTGATTATTACTGAGACTACCTACAGTATGTGTCAGTCTAGGGCTGCATTCCAAATGACACCCTATTTCCTATATAGTGCACCATTTTTAGCCATTATAAAGGGAGTATGGATTGGGCTCCAGGTGTGTCAGAAACAGATAGGCCATTACTGCCATGCTTCAATCTTTGCCTCTTGACTCCACAACTGATTTTAATTAGCCTTTGAAAAAAGCAGCAAACTGTTTGGCACTTTGGCGTAATTGTTGCTTTTGCTAGTCTCACACTGCTGAGGGCCTTCATTAAAATTATAACTCACCAATCACACCACCTCGCTCGCTGTTTCTCAAGAGCTCTCCTCTTCCTGGGCAGGTGGGACTGAGGCACGGTTGGCACCAACAAAACAACAGGACTGATTATGTCTGTGCTTAATAATGTCATGTGACTCTCTGACAGAGCGTTTCCTGTCAGAGAGTCCTGCCGTGGTGACATAGACAGGATTGGCAAAATACGCAAAGTTGATCCAATCAAAAATAATCAGTTACCATGACACATGAGAATTTGACCTATTTATTACCTCAGGTGACATACTGATTTTATGTCTTTAAGGCCAGGCTTTTTTCCAGGTCACATTATGAGATCGAACACGGCCTTACGTCATCATGGCTCATTCCAATTGATGACACTGTATCTTCAAATTTCATAGAGGTTTTTAGGCTAGCCACATGATAGAGAGAGAGAGGGAGAGAGAGAGAGAGAACTAGAGAGAGGCTATTCAAACACAAGGACGTACAGTATGTGTGAAATGGATCAGGGGGGTGAAGGCCTTATCTAGTACATTGTTTGATCTGAGTAGGGAATGTTTAACAGAGTCGAGAAACAGGAAGTGACCTATGATAGAGTGTGAGAGAGTCAGGAAGCTATTTGAATGACAAAATAGCTACAAAGGAGTGAATTCTGGGCTCTGTCCAGCTCATGTGTAGTCTTAACTCTCACTTACAAGAAGTCAGTACATTCAGAAGCAGTCGGTACAGGAAATGTACAGTAGTGGCACAAGGTCACCTTGTAGGTGTGACACCCGCGTGACATCTCGCTGCCTGTTACATCATTGATTTAAGCCAGGAGAGAGAGAGAGATAGTTAGAGAGACAGGGAAAGGGAGGGAGGGAAGTCTATGGCGGATCAAGATCACTATCCCCTACCAAGTAGCCTACAATCCAGCAAGTTTAGCCAACCGCTCAATCAACCGAGTATATGGTAAGGGATTGCAAGCAAGCAAGAGTGCTCTGCACTTGTGTACAATGGCAATGGGGCATAGCAAGTTACTATGGGCCTGCCCGGATCTATAGAGAGGGGGAGAGCCCATTGGCCCTCCCCAAACTCGAACCCAATCGACCCGTGCTAAGAATGGCCCGGCTAAGCCACTCTTGCCCTACATACACAGGGCAGATTACGCCCTGTGCATAATCCCACAGACACCAGAGGCATGTGCCACTGTCACCACTCCTCACCCTGCTGCCTACACACACACACACACACATGGACACAGACACACACATATATACACACACATGGAAGCACACACGCACCCACCATACACACACACACCGACCCCCCCCCCCCCGTCTCTTTCTTCCCTAGCAACTCCCTCCCCAGATACCCCGCCCTGGTTTTAACCTACAGGCTGGTTTCCTCACCTAAACCCTGCATGGAGCACCAGTACTGGGATTAGGGTTAATCTGGACCTTGTGTCATCCAATATCCCTTCCCTCCCTCCTCAACCCCATCCCTCCCTCCTCTTTGGAAAGAGGCTTTGGGTGAAATCCTTTTTAGTGACTCCCCTCTCCTCACACAGACTCTGAGCCTGCTGTTAGGGTCAACTTTTCCTCTCAGGCCAAGCCAATCACTGTCCAGCTGACTCGCTCTAGTAGAAATCATACAGGACATGAAACAAATACTAGATGGATTTCTTATCTGTATGAAATACACACAGACCTTGGGATTTTGTGCACAAACTATGATGATTGTGTGGTAAAATGTTGCACTAACTTAAATTACATGTGGGTTTAATACCACAGAATGAGCAAGTGTATGTGTATGTGTGTGTGTGTGTGTGTGTGTGTGTGTGTGTGTGTGTGTGTGTGTGTGTGTGTGTGTGTGTGTGTGTGTGTGTGTGTGTGTGTGTGTGTGTGTGTGTGTGTGTGTGTGTGTGTGTGTGTGTGTGTGTGTGTGTGTGTGTGTGTGTGTGTGTGTGTGTGTGTGTGTGTGTATGTGTGTGCGTGCGTGCGTGTGTGTGTGTGTGTGTGCATACGCGTGCATGCATGTCTGCTTGTGTACACAATTCCGATGGACCACACATACCAAGGAATTTCAATGGTCTAGAAATTCCTCCTGCACCCAAACCGCCCAACCCCCAGCGCCCATTACCCATCCATCCTTCCATGCTCTCTCCGTGCGATCACCCCTGGGACAGAGGAACCTGCTAGGCCTGAGTAAGAAGAAGGAAGTGCACAGTGATGTGGAGAGGAGAAAAGAGGAGAAGAGAGAGAGAGAGAGAGCTACAAAAGACTATATCGGCCTTTTTGGGTATTTTTGTCTTCGGAAATAAATTGCAAATTCACCCTGAAGCAGAGCTCCGCATTGAGTTGAAAGCCAGGGTGAGAGAGAGCGAGAGAGAAACAGAGAGAGAGAGAGAAAGTGTGAGAGAGAGAGAGAGAGAGGGAGAGGATGTAGGCCAGTGTTTTTATGTTCAATTCTTTAGGGGCAGAAGAAGAAATACCCTTGAGCTTGAACACTCGTAGTAAAAAATGAGAGAATCTCTATAGTGGAATCCCTACAGAGAGAGGGAGATGAAAGTGTATCATAAAATACTAATGGATTGGGCTCATCATACCAGTGCAGCAAAACAGTACCAATCAAATGCAGTTGACACCAAAGACATTCCAAATCCACCAGCTCAGATGTTCATACAGTATAGCAAGATAGTTTGTGCAACTACCGTTATTGAGAAGGAAATGACAAACATATGGAATAGTTTGAGGAAAAAGCAGAGCGAGCGATAGGACAAGGGAGGACAGGGATGAGTATGGATGGACAGAGAGAGATAGATATTTAATGGATGAAAATTATTTGCCGTCATGTGGAGTCTGATTCCAATCAATCAGGGTCGGCCGTGTACCCAGTGCCCTCTCCGCTTTTCTCCTCTCCTCTCCTCAGGACTGGTAAACGGTATAGTGGAAGGAGCCTCAATCTATCACACACACATGCACACACACACACATTTGCGCACACACAAACCTGCACACACGCGAGCATGTACAAACGTACACACACGTGCACAAACTCACACACTGTACAATCACACACACATGCATACATACACACACACACACACACACACACACACACACACACACACACACACACACACACACACACACACACACACACACACACACACACACACACACACACACACACACACACACACACACAGAGAGAAAACACTTATCCTAACAGTAAAAGACACATGCAGCCCTGTGCTATAGACTGCAGCATATGCCTCATTCTCAGTGCATGATTATTCACACATGCATGACGCGCATAGTAATGGTACATGCTCACATGACCACATCTTCTGCACAATATCCAGTAGTGGATTCAGGGATTTCAGGCCTACTACCGTATGACTGTGCGGTACATCCCCCTTCATTGCAAGATGCCAAAATACACAATCGCAGGGTGAAACTGTACCATCACTGTGTGACTGGTAGATATTGTACAATCTGGTTTCTCCGCCACCTATCACACTGTGACATTCATTCATATCTGTAGCTAATAAATGATATATACAGTAGGCTTTCGTTTTGGTTTAGCCCCATGTCACTCTAAAATTAGCCTAGTAGAGCATACTCTTGAACAATATAGGCCTACTATAATTTAAAAACACACGAACATACTTGAAAACCACTGTTGGTGGTAGCTAGTGGCAGCATACCCAGCGCTTTAATGTTATGGCTTTTTAAAAACGAACAGTACTAAAAACAACATCTCCAATACCAACTGGTGCAGACCTAACTGAGTTATCAATGTTATGTGGGCCATCGAATTAAGCGGCGCTTATTATTAAAAATTACCACTCTTCTTTCTGCTTAACTAGGCTGCAAAATTGATTTACCTTATCCGCACCAATCACGATGACATATTGTTATTATTAGTAGTAGGGACGTTATTCTATGTTTAACTCAGAAAAGACATCATCCATGAACCATGTATTGTAATTACAAATGTTATACATACCGTTTTATGGAAACGGTATAATGTATTGCCTATGCATAACAATGTAAGCTGTAATTGCACAACAATTTCTAGATAATATATGCCATTTAGCAGACGCTTTTATCCAAAGCTACTAACAGTCATGTGTGCATACAGTACATTTTACATATGGGTGGTCCGAGAAAACAAACCCACTACCTAGGCTTTACAAGCGCCAGGCTCTACCAACTAAGCTACAAAGGACCAGACAAACAATCAAAAATGTTATTTCAGCATTTTGAAAAAGCTGATAATACATTTAAATTATTAAATATAATGTTTTTTTGTTTTTTTTCCCAACACATAATCAAATCCTGTGCATTTGTCAATTTTTTTTACACAGATTCTTTGATATTATGTAATTACACTTGTGCCGATAATATCAATAACCTTATAATAACATCAAAGATTGGCACAAATGTAATTCCGTATGATATTGTCCAGCAGAATAATACTGAATAATACGTGAAGATTAGAAAATGGTGCAAAATCACAAGTAGGTCACTAAGCGATTTATTTGAGAAAAAGAGGGGGATGGAAGAGAGAGGGGGGGGAAATTGGGTCATGCTGAATGCAGAATGATGCAGAGGCAGAGAGAAGTTTGGGGAAGCTCTCTCAGAGATGCGATATGTGTCAGTCAAGCGGTTTGTCCCCCTCAACATCAGTGGTGTATTCAATAAGAACCAAACGAAACCAAACAGAACAAAACCAGGAGGGATCTACCTGAACAGAAACTCTCGATCTCGTAGCAAAAGGTTTTCCATTTTGAAACATTTTGCTACGGCCTACATTATTGAAGAGACCCCAGTATCCTCTCTGACTGTTGTGTTATGTTGTGATTGGGGAGGGTAGGTCTTTCTCCCCTTAATGCAGGGGAGAAGCTGTGTAAGATGTAGCTAGCTGTGTGGAGACCATTTAGACCACTATAAGCAGATGCGGATGCTATAATCACCAGCTCCAGACTGGTAGTAGTGTAGCCTATTTCTACTAGCTGTTGTTTGTATTGTATCTTAATCTTTTTCTTCCATGTTAACAGTGACTAGCTTTAAGAGTAAAACCCTCACACGGTAATATACAGTAGACAAATAGCCAGATGAACCATTTTAGGATACTTAGCACCAAGTGGCACATTAAACTATCCTCAAAAAATATTTACTATTTGATAAATGCGAACACACACACACATGCACGCACGCACGCACGCACGCACGCACGCACGCACGCACGCACGCACGCACGCACGCACGCACGCACGCACGCACGCACGCACGCACGCACGCACGCACACACACACACACACACACACACACACACACACACACACACACACACACACACACACACACACACACACACACACACACACACACACACACACACACACACACCACTGGGTCAGTCTGTAACTCTAGTGCTCTCGCTAATGAAACTGAAGCTGATATTCTGGTCATTGGAGCACATCAGTGTCGAACCCACTGAGAGTCAAGGTCATCGATCTGTCCACAATGAACGGCTCTATCACGCACTGGAATTGAAATGAGTGTGCGCACACACACACACACACACACACGCACATACACACATTAACATATGCACACACACGCACACACTATATCAAAACTAAAAAGGCATAGCTATTTCCCACTATTTGATACAGATTGAGGCTGCTTAGCTCTGTAGTTAAAAATACAATAGAGATACGTCTCCCGTTCTAGTGTGCTTGTTTAAATCAGTGAAATCTTCAACACTATGTGTATGTATGTCATTGTGTGTGTGTGTGTGTGTGTATGTGTGTGTGTGTGCGTGTGCATGTGCGTGTGTGTGTGTTTACGAGGAGCTGTGCGTGTGTGTGCAAACAGAGCTCACCATGAGTAGGCGGTGCACACGCGTGTTCGTGCTCCAGTAGACACAATACCACATGCTGCCATCAGCCATTTTGCCGAGCTGCTCTATGGCGTGTGCCAGATAGAGGAACACGGCTACTCTCACCTCCCCCCTCCTACCGTACCGCTCACTTCAAACACACACACACACACACATACAGTTCACACACACTTCACACATGCTTTATTCATACATACGCACACACGCACACATTTACATTCTGCACACACTCACAAACCCACACGCTTTAAAATGTCGTCCTATCCACCTACACATCCATCTGTATCCGACATCATAGCAGAATGTGACATAGCGTATAATGCAAGGCCATTCCCATTGTACTCTCCAGTCAGATACAGTTAGTTGAGCTTATCTGGGCAAGGGGACAGTGCACAGCGTCTGACAATGCGTTAGTGATGCCGATCAAGCTGCTGTATTTGCATTGCCATATAGGCTCAGAGATGTGTAGTGCAGAATCCTCTGCAATCAGTACAACTACAAACCTTGATGACATCATTTGAAATTGCTTTATGGATATAAATACATAATTTGCTGGCCTGTTGTTAAACTGAAAGATGAATATCAAAAAGCGAAGTTTTTCATGCAGGAGAGCATAAGGAATAGTATCTAGGATGAGTTGAGAATGTATTCATGTGAATATTTGTACAGCACAAGCCACATGAACTGCAGTGGATTGGCACAATACTACAGCTAATACAGAGCCTGCAGAAGGTATCCACACCCCTTGACTTCTTCCACGTTTTGTTGTGTTACAGCCTGAATTCAAAATGTATTTTCTCATCCAATATAAACACAATATCCCGTAATGACAAAGTGAAAACATGTTGTTAGAAATGTTTGCAAATTTACTGAAAATGAAATAAAGAAATATCTCACACCCCTGAGTCAATACTTTGTAGAAGCACATTTGGCAGCGATTACAGCTGTGAGTCTTTCTGGGTTAGTCTCTAAGAGAAAGACATAAATATCTCATTTACAAAAGTATTCACACCCCTTTGCTATGACACTCCAAATTGAGCTCAGGTTGATCCAATTCCCTTTGATCATACTTGAGATGTCACTACAACTTGATCGGAGTCCACCTGTGGTCAATTCAATTGTTTGGACAGGATTTAGAAAGAAACACGCCTGTCTATATAAGATACCCTAGTTGACAGTGCATGTCAGAGCAGAAACTATATAATGAAGTGCAAGGAACTGTCCGTAGATCTCTGAGATAGAATTGTGATGAGGCATATATCTGGGGAAGTGTCCAAGAGCACAGTGGTCTCCATCATTGGGAAATTGAAAAAATATTGAACTACCCAGACTCTGCCTGGTGCTGGCCGTCCGACCAAACTGAGCAACCGAGCAAGAAGAACCTTGGTCAGGGAGGTGACCAAGGACCCAATGACCACTCTGAAAGAACTGAGTTCCTTGACTGAGATGGGAGAACTTGCCAGAAGGACAACAGTCACTACAGCACTTCACCAATATTGTATTTATGGGAGAGTGGCCAGACGAAAGCCAATCCTGAGAAAAAGGAACATGACAGCACTCCTGGAGTTCGCAAAAAGGCACCTGAAAGACTCTGAAAGCATAAGGCAAATGATTATGTGGTCTGATGTTACAAAAATGTTACTCTTTGGCCTGAATGCAAAGCACTATGTCTGGAGAAAACCAGGCACAGCTCATCACCCGTCTAACACCATCCCTACCGTAAAGCATGGTGGTGGCAGCATCATGCTATGGGAATTATTTTCAGAGGCAGGGACTGAGAGACTGGTAAGGATAGAGGGAACAATGACTGAAGCCAAATACAGGCAAATCCTTGATGAGAACCTGCTTTAGAGTGCAAATGTCCTTAAACTGGGGTAAAGATTTACATCCCAACAAGACAATGGCCCCAAGCATACAGCTAAACAATGCTGGAATGGCTTCAGAACAAGAATGTGAAAGTCCAGCCAAAGCCCAGACTTGAATCTCATTGAAAATCTGTGTTAAGACTTGAAGATTGCTGTCCACCGCCACTCCCCGTCTAACTTAACAGAGTTTGAGAAAAACTGCAAGGAAGAATGGGAGAAAATAGAGAAATCCAGATGTGCAAAGCTGATACAGACATACCCAAGACGACTCAAAGCTGTAATCGCCACCAAAGGTGACTCTACACAGTATTGACTCAGGGGTGTGAATACTTACATAAATTAGATATATCAGTATTTAATTTTCAATAAATCTGCAAAAATGTCTAAAAACATGTTTTCACTTTATGGGGTATTGTGTGTCGATGGGTGAGATTTTTTTGTTGATTGAATACATTTTGAATTTAGGCTGTAACACAACAAAATGTGGAATAAGTCAAGGGGTATGAATACTTTCTGAAGGCACTGTAGATTAATGTCAAATCTGTCGCAAAATCAACATGTAATATTAAACTATAGACCTATTTGCTGAAAGGATGCAATCATACAATAATGGTTTAGCTTTACATAACATCTTTATATATAACCATGGGCATTTTTCTTAATCAAAAAGTGTATTATCCTTAATGCTAATATTTCTACATTTTAGACATGCATTCATTTCCTTAACGAGTTAGAGCCGACATATTTCCTAAAATACTAGAGGATTTCACAAAAAACAGTTGCCATGTCAAGATGAAGAAACAAAAAAGAAATAAAAAGAGCCACATACAGTATTATAAATATATTCAACTAAATGAAAAGGGCGCTTACAAAATAATTGTTTTGGAATAGAACACAGACAGGTGCCTAGCTATGCCAGCAGCTGCCCACAAAAAAAAACATGCGACTCATGAGATTAATTCAATCAAATCTGTTCTTCCTACGAGTAGTCGATTACTTACAAAATGGCTGACAAAAATAGACTGAAATCTGTGTAATGCCACATTAACACGTATAACAGGGGCTGGAGAAGCACCAGTCGTTTGTAATGAGATCATAATCCGGCCCAAATGCTGCCTATAATCTCTCCATCAGATTACCAAACCATGGTGGAGAGAAACTCTGCTGCACACCAGTTAAAATGGAGGATGTGATAGCAGGGAGATGTGAAAGAGAAAAATACCAAATCATCTCCTCCTCCTCTATGTAACACACACACACACACACACACACACACACACACACACACACACACACACACACACACACACACACACACACACACACACACACACACACACACACACACACACACACACACACACACACACACACACACACACACACACACACACGTACGCAAGCATGTACACGTGCACACGTATACACACGTATACACACAGACACACACACGTGTGTAGGCCACATTATGTAGGCCACGTTATGTAAGTCAGACACACACGCGCACACACACACACACACACACACAAAGTATTTACCCAACAAAGTCCTTTGTAAACATACACCTCTCGCTGACATGCATTCACACACATAAATTAGAGAATGCACATATTTACACTCTTCATAAAATGGAATAAAAATATGGCTAAAACGCTCTACAAAAACCAACACATTTGAGCTTGGACATCAAATAATCCAATGCTCAGTCCCCTTCTTAATAACTTCCAAACAAACACATGCTTTCCCTATCAGCCCACTCCAAACCTCGAGGCAACATTACAGTGTTGTTCATGTGAAAAGTCCTCAACGTTCCCTATGCTTCGCAGCTATTCCATGAGTGACTTGATACGTTCACCATTAAAACCTGACGCCGTCTGACTGCAAGGCCGCTCAGAATCTCCTTTAGATTTTACAATAATCTTTCTTGATACCGGTGTGTGTGTGCAATGTGTAGCGTATCAAATCAAATCAAATCAAATCAAATTTTATTAGTCACATACACATGGTTAGCAGATGTTAATGCGAGTGTAGCGAAATGCTTGTGCTTCTAGTTCCGACAATGCAGTAATAACCAACAAGTAATCTAACCTAACAATTCCACAACTACTACCTTATACACACACACAAGTGTAAAGGGATAAAGAATATGTACATAAAGATATATGAATGAGTGGTGGTACAGAACGGCATGGCAAGATGCAGTAGATGGTATAGAGTACGGTATATACATATGAGATGAGTACTGTAGGGTATGTAAACATAAAGTGGCATAGTTTAAAGTGGCTAGTGGTACATGTATTACATAAAGATGGCAAGATGCAGTAGATGATATAGAGTACAGTATATACATATGAGATGGGTAATGTAGGGTATGTAAACATTATATTAAGTGGCATTGTTTAAAGTGGCTAGTGGTACATTTTTACATAATTTCCATCAATTCCCATTTTTAAAGTGGCTGGAGTTGAGTCAGTATGTTGGCAGCGGCCGCTAAATGTTAGTGGTGGCTGTTTAACAGTCTGATGGCCTTGAGATAGAAGCTGTTTTTCAGTCTCTCGGTCCCTGCTTTGATGCACCTGTACTGACCTCGCCTTCTGGATGATAGCGGGGTGAACAGGCAGTGGCTTGGGTGGTTGTTGTCCTTGATGATCTTTATGTCCTTCCTGTGACATCGGGTGGTGTAGGTGTCCTGGAGGGCAGGTAGTTTGCCCCCGGTGGTGCGTTCTGCAGACCTCACTACCCTCTGGAGAGCCTTACGGTTGTGTGCGGAGCAGTTGCCGTACCAGGCGGTGATACAGCCCGACAGGATGCTCTCGATGTATGTTTATGTGTTCGTGTTTCTGCACACATGTATAAGTGTGCAATCTCTCTCTGTGTGTGTGTGTGTGTGTGTGTGTGTGTGTGTGTGTGTGTGTGTGTGTGTGTGTGTGTGTGTGTGTGTGTGTGTGTGTGTGTGTGTGTGTGTGTGTGTGTGTGTGTGTGTGTGTGTGTGTGTGTGTGTGTGTGTGTGTGTGTGTGTGTGTGTGTGAGAATACGAGTAAAATGGAGAGTGATTGAGAGAGTGAAAACAGTAGTGAGCTTTCTGTACCTTATATCTCCGTATCCTAAAGATTTGACCCCCGGTGACAGCCTGAGGAGAAACATAGAATACAGCTTCTCACAAAATGACATAGAATAAAACAAAATGGTGGTGGCTGAAGAAGCATATGAATTTGCTTTAATATCTACCGAACAGTTACAGGCTCTCTTTAGGGGCGATGCGATATTTTCAACGGCACAAATTAGAAGTCATTCCATTTAATCGAAATACACGCAATTCAGCGTGATAAGGAGAGAGAGATTTTCTCCTTGACAAAAAATGTAGATCAAAGGCTGTGGGGGAAATGTGTCTCAAATTGCTACGGGGCAAAAAAGCATGCCGTTTAGCCGCCACAGGGTCGACATCTCCTTCGAACACATCACACTACCAATGACCAAACAAACACTGCCTTTTCCATCACCACCACCTTCACACATCAACTGTTCATTACATGTGGAAGGAATTGTGGATGTTTGTTCTGTTTGCATGTGCATGTGTCTACATGCAGAAATCAAAATCAATTGTTCAAATAGTCAAAGGGTGGCTATTTGAAGAATCTCAAATATAAAAGTGTTTATTAACACTTGTTTGGTTACTACATGATTCCATATGTGTTATTTCATAGTTTCGATGTCTTCACTATTATTCCACAATGTAGAAAATAGTAAAGATAAAGAAAAACCCTCGAATGAGTAGGTGTTCTAAAACTTTTGACTGGTAGTGTATATCACACAAAGCAGCCACAACTGTCAGTAAGAGTGTCCATGATTGAGTCTTTGAATGAAGAGATTGAGATAAAACTGTCCAGTTTGAGTGTTTGTTGCAGCTCGTTCCAGTCGCTAGCTAAAAGGTGCTTTACAAATCTAATTAACATGCAACAATTTCAAAGATTTTACTGAGTTATAGTTCATATAAGGAAATCAGTCAATTGAAATAAGTTAATTTGGCCCTAATCTATGGATTTTACATGACTAGGCAAGGGTGCATACATGGGTGGGCCTTGAAGGGAATAGGCCCACTCACTTGGCAGCCAGGCCCACCCATTGGGGAGCCAGGCCCAGCAAATCAGAAGTTTTTCCCCACAAAATGACTTTATTACAGATGTAAATACTCCTCAGCACCGGCTCCCCCCACCCCCCCAGACGATCCTGCAGGTTAAGAAGCCGGATGTGGAGGTCCTGGGCTGGCGTGGTTACAAGTCGTCTGCGATTGTGAGGCCGGTTGGACGTACTGCCAAATTCTCTAAAACGACATTGGTAGAGCTTATGGTAGAGAAATGAACATTCAATTCTCTGGCAACAGCTCTGTTGGACATTCCTGCAGTCAGCATGTCAATTGCACGCTCCCTCAAAACCTGAGACATCTGTGGCATTGTGTTGTGTGACAAAACTGCACGTTTTGTATTGTCCCCAGCACAAGGTGCACCTGTGTAATGATCATGCTGTTTAATCAGCTTCTTGATATGCCACACCTGTCAGGTTTATCTTGGCAAAGGAAAAATGCTCCCTAACAGGGATTATTTATTATAATCCAGCAAATGAAGTAAACAAGCAGCTGTTGCTGGATATGCACCGCTGCAATATATAATTTCTAAGGACAGGAAAATCTTACTACATTTGCACACACTGTACATAGATTTTTCTATTGTGTTATTGACTGTACATTTGTTTATCCCATGTGTAACTCTGTGTTGTTGTTTGTGTCGCACTGCTTTGCTTTATCTTGGCCAGGTCGCAGTTGTAAATGAGAACTTGTTCTCAACTGGCCTACCTGGTTAAATAAAGGTGAAATAAAAAAAAATTAAAAAGGGAAAATGTCAAGAAGGCCTTGTTCATCAGTGCATTGGTGTTTGGCACAAAAATTTATATAATTTATTCAAATGTGCTGCATTGCCTGTCTGATACAAAATACGATACCTTTTAGGCATATTCTCAGCCTGGTCTGTTTTTTGGGGGAAATTAATGAACAATAAGGTTTCATACTAAAAACAAGTCCCCCCGACCAATTATGAAAATATATAGAGTTATAACACAATTACATTGGACCAATTCCACGGTAACACAATGATAAAGAGATGTTTCACTTTAAAAGTATGCCCAACAAAAAACGTTGATTTCAAAGTTAAACAAACCATACAACTCTATGGAGAACTTTTAACAATTTCCACATAAGATTTTTCCCAAAAACATTTATTCGAAGAACAGTGCAAATGTAAAGTTTGGTAAAAAAATGATGATAAAATGTCCCTCAGTTCTTTATGTGACCACATTTTCCAAAAACTCTGTGAAATATCTACTCTGAAATAAGATTCAAAGATGTCTGCAGAAACGTGTCAGCTATGATGTGACACCTTGAGTTTGAAAAAGATCTCTTTTGGATATTGAACTACACTAAGTGAAGTGGATTAACAACCGGTAACAGAATGATGGTAACAGAATGACATCATGGGTCCCTGATCTGTATTATACAAAAATGCATAATTATGAATGTCATTCTCTTCATTGTGATGTATCCTGAATAGGTACACAAAGGTAGAAAAATTGAATATCCTCCTTTGCATGTTTGAGTATTATTCTACACACTGGCTATCATTCTAACGCCCCAAAAAAAGACACAATTTGGTTGGTTCAGACTGGACCAAATCTGTACCCCTCATAGATAGTGTACTACACAATTGTGTAGTAATTCTGGTATTAGATTTACATGTTTTAACCACTTAATAAATCATAAACCAAATATCTATCAGTAATAACACTATACCTAATTGGTAGGTCCACCTTTACTTGTTACTTCTGTGAACTTCCATTATCTTCCCTCCTCATGAGGGATAGAAATGTGAAAATATCTTAAAGATACGTGGGGTTTTGGTAACAGAATGACAAGACACTAGGCAATAGTTCTTAAAATTACAGAAGGCAAATAATTTCTGCAAAACGAAATATAACTGTTGATATTAGTTGGCAGGGGTCTTTACTTCAACATGATTGTGTTTTGGTGTACTTCTAATACCTTTTAAGACTTTTTCTGTTAGATGTTTTCTAAGACACCTTTTCCATCTGTTTGACCAGATATGAAAGCCTTTGCTTATTCCTAATATTTTGGATGGAAAATGGTTGAAAAATGTATCGATGCCTTCATTTCTCAGAGATATAGACTCTTAGCTTTCATTTAACACCCAATTTGATGTGCTCCTATGAACTTCACATGGTGGTGGTCATGGGGCTTTTTTACATGGAAATGCCCATCGCTAATATGGATATTTAGGATTGACAAAATACTACATGACAGTGGATCCGTAAATGGTGAACCTAGGCCACTATTTTCGAGCTACGGTTTAGCACGGTCCAAAACTATGTGCTAGTAACTGATGTATTAGGATGAACAGAGCAAGGAGCAAATAGCTGAGAGGGAGGGATGGAGAGAGGAAATGAGTGAGGGGGAAGGGAGGGATGGAGAGAGGGAATGAGTGAGGGGGGAAGGGAGGGATGATGGAGAGAGGGAATGAGTGAGGGGGGAAGGGAGGGATGGAGAGAGGGAATGAGTGAGGGGGGAAGGGAGGGATGGAGAGAGGGAATGAGTGAGGGGGGAAGGGAGGGATGGAGAGAGGGAATGAGTGAGGGGGAAGGGATGATGGAGAGAGGGAATGAGTGAGGGGGGAAGGGAGGGATGGAGAGAGGGAATGAGTGAGGGGGGAAGGGAGGGATGGAGAGAGGGAATGAGTGGGGGGGAAGGGAGGTGGTGGTGCCCAAGCAGATCGGGGAGCTGCCTGCCCCACCTCTCACCCTCCCTGCCAGCCTGCAGCCGGCTGCCTGTTTCCCGTGATCAGCTGATCGGCGTGGATGATGGAGCGAGCAAGGGTTCAGAGGTCATCCCCTTGCATTGTCAGACGTCCCCGTCCCCCGTCCCCCGTCCCCCGTCCCCCGTCCCGTCCCCACCACACACACACACACACACACTCCCCTCTGCAACATTTACATACATTTAACAACATTAGGTGCGCCCCCCTGTCGCCCCCGCCTTTAATAATCACTGGGGCTCGGAGTGTGTGTGTCCAGGAAAGAGAGGGTCTCTCCCCCCCCAGCTTTAGCATAGCATTAGGGCCTACCCCAGACCCCTCCCCCCCCACCCGTGCCTGTGTAATCCCTGCCAGCTGGCCCCGTTGGCTAATCCCTCAGCACAGATCAGCTGGGCCACGCATCCCAACCCGGACGGGACAGGGACAGGGGCAGATAGGGGCGGGACTGTGTGCGTGTGTGTGTGGAGTGAGGGTGGGGGTGGTGTCGAAACAGAGAGCATAAATTGAAGCCCCATGCCTAGGCTGCGTGCAGTGTGTGTGTGTTGTGTGTGTGTGTGTGAGCGAGTCGCCTGTACCTCTGTTTCCCTCCTCTTCCCTTGGATCCTTATACATATATACCTTTCTCTGGGTTTATATATGTATATATATGTATATTTTATATTTTGGGCATTTTTTCTCTTGGTTTGTCTTGCGAGCAGAAACCAAATGGATTTTTTTGGCGGGGAGAATTGGGGAGGATTTTTGTGTTTTTAGGGGGGTAACGACTGAAATCTCCCCATCGTCCCCTTTCCTACCCTTTCCCTTCTAACCCTGACTGTATGCGTGACACCTGCCTGCATCCCATCCCCTCAGACCCCCTCCAGCAGCACCCTGCACCCCTACCCCACCCCGTGCACCCCTCTACTCCCGCCCCAGATGGTGCTTCACAGGACGGAGATGCGCCACAATCGAAGGACCCAAGGACATGGAGGAAATACTCTGCTCGCTGACCATTTTTTCTCCATTAGGATATTATCTGAAGCGGCAGTGTTCTTCTTGTGTCTAATATTCAATCTAAACTCAAGGGAATCGAGTACACTGGTCAAGATTTAAAGAAAAAGGAATTGTATATTATCACTAAGTGCCTCTGCAGATATGGATGTATGAGAGTCTTGGCGTATTCGCACCATTCTCATTTTGGTTTGATATCACGTGTATTTACTCATTTATTTATTTATTTGCGTCTGTGTAGTCATTTCATTGAGTATGGCGCTTTAAAGTATCTTGGCGTTTCACTTTTGCGGTTTTTCTTTCTGTACATGTCTTTAAGAGCTATACATGCTTGCGCAAGGAGAGAGAGACAGAGAGAGAGCGAGGGAGAGCGAGGGAGAGAGAGATGAGAGGGAGGGAGGGAGGGAATAGGATGGAGAGAGAGAGCCACACAGCTGTAACTAACTGTGATAGAGAAATGCTTGGTGTGGGTCTAACAGCGTACGAACACCTTTACATGAACCACAGGCTACAATCCTATCGCTAAGGAGAATGGATATAGCTTATAGCTTAGCATCTCTGTCTAGCCATTTCATAGACAGTGTGTGTTGTCATCCTTTGTTTTGCTACTACGAGCAAGGTCTGACTGCAGGAATGAACTAGCAAGCAGGTACCAGGGCTGCTCTCTAGCTGTATGATACAAAAAAAGGTACATTTCTCTCTCTCTCTGGTGCATGATTTACTGTAGCAGTAGCATGCACAAAATAGTATTTGTAATTCCATATGAATGTTTCTTTGACTGTGACTGGATGTTTTTTCTGTACGGGTGTTGTAGGAATTGCTTCTTCACATACATACACATATGCATACACCCACCAACACACTCACCACATATGTTGCAGGCAGCAGCATAGGCATACATATAGACGTTGTATCTCTGCATGTGTGTGTGTGTGTGTGTGTGTGTGTGTGTGTGTGTGTGTGTGTGTGTGTGTGTGTGTGTGTGTGTGTGTGTGTGTGTGTGTGTGTGTGTATAGTAGCGAGTCCATGTTTCTTCCGTGTTCCAAGGGGCTGCATGTATGTGTGTGTGCGTGGGATTATCTTGTGAGGCGCTTCCGACTTGCAAAAAGGACGTCGCATAACAGCACCAGAGCCAAGAGGAAGAGAAAGGACAGGTGAGGAAGAGAGGAGAGCGGGATGAGAGTTGATGGACTAAAACAGAGAGGACGGACTAGAAGCTCTAGGTCAAGCACAGTCGGGCACGTACAGGGGGTGCAAGACTCTACAGGGGGTGGAAGACTACAGGGGGTGGAAGACTCTACAGGGGGTGGAAGACTCTACAGGGGGTGCAAGACTCTACATGCAGGCATCTACATGCAGACAAGACTCTACGCAGGACTGAGAAGAGAAGAGGGGTGAAAAGAAGAGCGAATGTAAAGCAAAAAGACCAACTGAGAGAAAGGGATAGTAAGCGATAGGGACGTAGCCTAGGAAGACAGGACGAAAAGGAGAAGAGGAGAAGGTTGGAACTTGGGTTTGAGCTCTTTGTGTTCACAGTGGACCTTGATTTAATTTCAATACAATTAAGGCACGCGGTGAATGCCAAGAGAGAAGCCATGGACGTCACACACTTACTCACCTGAGAGACCAGCGAGCTGAACCAAAGATAAAGAAATAGGCAGAGAGAGAAAGAGAGAAAGAGAGAGAGAGAGAGAGAGAGAGAGAGAGAGAGAGAGAGAGAGAGAGAGAGAGAGAGAGAGAGATAGATACGTACGTAGACCACCGCCATGGCCAAATGGACAGAGGGATCACGCCAGGGTACCCGCGGACCATGTGGCGAGAAGTGGAAATCAAATGGCAGTGTTTATGCATGTGTGCACATGCCTCCAAGGTACATGTGTCCCATCTGAGAGAAAGAGAGAGAAAGATAGGTACACCCAAATTATGCCTTATAACTTCAGTGTTCCAACTAGAACGAATTCTCCCCCGATTCTGAATGACAGCAGGGTAGCCTAGCCAACCGTGGCCCTAGTTGTTGGGACACTTATAGTTGAAAGGATTTAGTAAACCAGTGCAGTACCGAAATTGATTTAAAGGAGAACTGGTTGGTGAATCTATTTATGTTTGGCTGATAGAAACTTATCTCCAGCTAAATCCTATGCAGGCATCTGCCCATATCCTTGCAAGTTTAAATCCCACTCAACAGATATGCCCTTGCATTTTGGATTATGAAATATTGAAATTATAACCTCTATTTTTGTAAGTATCCTTAATAAAAGCAGCAACATCGAGAGAAACACTAGTGTTTGTTACATTTTGTACATTTTTCAAATGCCAAATTGGACATGGTTCCAAGAAAACAGAAGCCTGGATGAGAGCGCATGGAAGACACCCAAAAGGCTGTGAGAGGAAAGGTCTTATTTATTATTTCCCAATTCAATACATAAATACATTTCAAAATATAACTGACATGCAAAAAGACAGAGATTGAGGGGTGACCTGATATGAAAATGTTGCAGGCGAAGCCATTCACATAAGCGATACCAAAACAAACAAAATCAGATATTAAATGGTAGGCTACAAAATATTTTCATGAACCCATATTTTGTGACCTTAAATATCATCAGTAGCCTACAAATTACAATATGTTTTTACATTTAGGCCTACATGTGATCAAAAAGCCACGTAGAAGGTCGATATTTGTGAGACGCCAGACAGCCAGAAAATATAATCGAACCTTCATCTGCATGCATGAGATTAGATTAAATCCAAATACAGGATAGCATACAATTCCATTATAAATGTGTGCTTTGTTTAAAATGGTAAGCAATTTAAATAAGCATACATGGTCAAATGATCAAATCAGAAAAAAAATTGGTATTTAGATTGTCCTGACCAATTTACATAAAAACAATATCTAAAGAAATCCACACACACTCTCTTTCACACACACCCACGCACACACACACGGACGCACGCACGCACTTGTGTTATATGCAGTATAAGCAAATTCAAAGGAAACTGGAGAGTGAGTCATTTGACAGTGTTTTCTCTCTTTTTCAGATCTTAAACGTTACATTTTTAAAACATTTTTTTAACCTTTATTTAACTAGGCAAGTCAGTTCAGAAGAAATTCTTATTTACAATGACGGCCAACTGTGCGCCGCTCTATGGGACTCCCAATCACGGCCGGATGTGATGCAGTCTGGATAATTGTCTGGACCAACATATATAAAAACAATACCTAAAGTATTCCACAAACACTCACACACACACACACACTCCTAGAGTATATCATGCTGCATCAAAAAAATCCAATGCAAGTCAAAGGAGAGTGTGGTCTGCTTCAGCATTCTCCCTCTTTCTCTAATATACCGGTACTCTAGGTGTGTGTGAGCGAGTGTGTGTGAATTTCTTTAGATATTGTTTTTATATATATTGGTCCAGACAATGATTAAGATTTGATCATGTTTAAGATCTGAGAAAGAGAGAAAGCACTATACAATGACTCTCTCTAGTCTCCATTGAATTTGCTTATATTGCATATACAGCATGTGTGTGTGAGAGAGAGTGTAGAGTTCTATATAAGTATTCACACCCTTTACCTTTTTCTACATTTTTCTTAAATTGAGATTTTGTGTCACTGGCCAACACACAACAACCCATAATGTCAAAGTGGAATTATGTTTAACGAAATTTTTACAGATAAATTCAAAATGAAAAGCTGAAATGTCTAGAGTCAATAATTATTCAATCTCTTTGTTATGGCAAGCCTAAATAGAGCTTGCCAGCTTGTAGTCTTAAAACCCAGAAATAACCTCTGGTTCGTTCAGCCTTCCCTATGGGAAAAATGAACGTGGAAAGAATATGGTTTTGGAATAAACGCTGGAAATAAGGTCTGATTTTAACACAGGTTTAGGAGATGTTATACTTTTGGTTTTAAGACATAATAGCAATCAGTTAAATTACATTTATGAATTAGGAAGCCTTTATGTGATTTATGTGTTTTTTATTATCACATAATTCTTCTAAATTCAAAAAAAGGGATATTAACTGATGATTATCTCATAGAACAAAACGTATAAGATCTCCTAAAATTGTGTTTAACACAGACTTTATTTTCGGCATTTATCCAAAAAACGGCATTCATTTTCCTCACATGCTTTGTCCAACGAACCAAGCCGGAGTTAGTGCCTACAGAAAGATGCCATTACTGTTTCTCTCTATAAATTCAGGAGTAAAAATGGGCTTAACAAGTCCCATAATATGTTGCAGGGAATCAATAACAGTGTTTAACATGATTTTTGAATGACTACCTCATCTCTGTACCCCACACATCTGTAAAATCCCTCAGTCGAGCAGTGAATTTCAAACACAGATTCAACCACAAAGATCAGAGAAGTTTTCCAATGCCTCGCAAATAAGGGCACCTATTGGTAATGGGTAAAAAAAAATAAAAAAAACAGACATTGAACATCCCTTTGAGCATGGTGAAGCACTTTGGATGGTGTATCAATACACCCAGTCACTACAAAGACACTACAAAGACTCAGTTGCCGGAGAGGAAGGAAACCGCTCAGGGATTTCACAATGAGGCCAATGGTGACTATAAAACAGATACAATTTAATGGCTGTGATAGTAGAAAACTGAGGATGGATCAACAACATTGTAGTTACTCCACAATACTAACCTAAATAACAAAGTAAAAAGAAGGAAGCCCCTACAGAATAAAGATATTCCAAAACATGCATCCTGCATCCCAATCCAATTCGCATAGCTCCCCAACAGATCCACAGATGCGGCAATCTCAATTGCACTCCACACTGCCCTTTTCCACCTGGACAAAATGAACACCTGCGTGAGAATGCTGTTCATTTACTCGAGCTCAGCATTCAACACCATAGTGCCCTCAAAGTTCATCACTAAGCTAAGGACCCTGGGACTAAACACGTCCCTCTGCAACAAGATCCTGTACTTCCTGACTGGCCACCCCCAGGTGGTAAGGGTAGGCAACAACACATCTGCCACGCTGATCCTCAACACCGGGGCCCCTCAGGGGAGCGTGCTTAGGCCCCTCCTGTAGTCCCTGTTCACCCATGACTGCATGACCAAACACCACTCCAACACCATCATTAAGTTTGCAGTTGACACAACAGTGGTTGGCCTGATCAACGATAACGATGAGACAGCCTATAGAGAGAACAGAGACCTTGCAGTGTGGTGCCAGGACAACTACCTCTCTCTCAATGTGAGCAAGACAAAGGAGCTGATCGTGGACTATAGGAAAAGGAGGGCTGAGCACACCCCCATTCACATCGACGGGGCTGTAGTGGAGCGAGACGAGAGCTTCAAGTTCCTTGGTTTCCACATCACCAACAAACTATCATGGTCCAAACACACCCAGACAGTCGTGAAGAGGGCACGACAATGCCCATTCCCCCTCAGGAGACTGAAAAGATTTTGCATGGGTCCTCAGATCCTCATAAAGTTCTACAGCTGCACCATCGAGAGCATCCTGACTGGTTGCATCATCTAGTATGGCAACTGCTCGGCATCTGACTACAAGGCGCTACAGATGGTAGTGCGTACGGCCCAGTACATCACTGGGGCCAAGCTTCCTGCCATCCAGGACCTCTATACCAGGCGGTGTCAGAGGAAGGCCCTAAAAATTGTCAAAGACTCCGGCAACCCTAGTCATAGACTATTCTCTTTGCTACCGCACTGCAAGCGGTACTGGAGGGCCAAGTCTAGGTCCAAAAGGCTCCTTAACAGCTTCTTCCCCTAAGTCATAAGACTGCTGAATATTTAATCAATTGGCTACCCGGACTATTTGTATTTTCATATTATTTCATATTTTCAAGCATCGTATGCTTGTCATTGGCAAGGACTCAGGAGTTTTTTAGAATAAAAATAAATGGAAGGGAGCTAATCACAGGCAAAAGTCTAGAGGAAAATCTGGTTCAATGGGAGACAAAATCACCTTTCAGCAGGACAATAACCTTAAACTCAAGGCCAAATATTACTGGAGTTGCTTACCAAGAGGACATTGAATGTTCCTGTGTGGCCTAGTTACAGTTTTGACTTAAATCTATGTCATGCCCTGACCTTAGAGAGCCGTTTTATTTCTCTATTTGGTTAGGTCAGGGTGTGATTTGGGGTGGGCATTCTATGTTGTTTGTTTCTATGTTTTGGCCGGGTATGGTTCTCAATCAGGGACAGCTGCCTATCGTTGTCTCTGATTGGGAATCATACTTAGGCAGCCTTTTTTTCTTTTGGTAGTTGGGGGTAGTTATCTTCGTTTGTGCACGTATAGCCTTACGGAGCTTCACGGACGTTTTTGTTGTATTATTGTTTTGTACGCCAAGGTGCAGCGCTCACCACGCTGCACCTTGGTCACCACACTGCACCTTGGTCCATTCCCTACGACGATCGTGACAATCGTCTAGAAAATCTATGGCAAGACCTGAAAATGGCTGTCTAGCAATGATCAACAACCAACTTAACAGAGCTTGAATAATTAAAAGAATTCTAATCTGCAAATATTGTATAATCTAGGTGTGCAAAGCTCTTAGAGACTTACCCAGAAAGACTCACAGCTGTAATCGCTGCCAAAGGTGAATCTAACATGGATTGACTAAGGTGTGTGAATATTTATGTAAATTAGATATTTATGTATTTCATTTTCAATAGAATTGCTAACATTTCTAAAACATCTTTGCACTTTGTCATTATGGGGTATTGTGTGTAGAAAATAAATCCACGTCAATCAGTGTAGATAACGGGGAAGAGACAGGTTAAAGAAGGATTTTTAAGCCTTGAGACAATTGAGACATGGATTGTGTATGTGTGCCATTCAGAGGGTGAATGGGCAAGAGAAAAGATTTTATGCCTTTGAGTGGGGTATGGTAGTAGGTGCTAGGCGCATCGGTTCGAGTGTGTCAAGGACTGTAACGCAGCTGGGTTTTTCACATTTGACAGTTCCCTGTGTGTATTAATAATGGTCCACTGCCCAAAGGACATCCAGTCAACCTGACACAACTGTGGGAAGCATTGGAGTCAGCATGGGCCAGCATCCTTGTGGAATGCTTTCGACACCTTGTAGAGTCCGTGGGGTGCAGCTCAATATTAAGAAGGTGTTCCTAATGTGTTGTACACACAGTATTCAGACCCCTTGACTTTTTCACAAAAAAAATGCATTACAGCCTTATTCTAAAATGCGACACTCCCCATCCACTCCCCATGAGAGGATCTGCAGAAAAGAATGGGAGAAACTCCCCAAAAAGCTTGTAGCGTCATACCCAAGAGGACTCGAGGCTTTAGTCGTTGCCAAAGGTGCTTCAACAAAGTAAAGGGTCTGAATACTTACGTAAATATGAAATTTCAGTTTTTTTATTTGTAAGAAATTAGCAAAAATCGAATACTTTCTGAAGTGGAAAGTATTCAGACCCCTTGACTTTTTCCACATTATACAGCCTTATTCTAAAATTGATTAAATCGTTTTTTTTACCTCATCAATCTACACACAATACCCCATAATGAAAAAGCGAAAACAGGTTTTTAGAATATTTTGCACATTTATGAATATTTTTAAACAGAAATTCAGACCCTTTGCTATTAGACTCGAAATTTAGCTCAGGTGCATCCTGTTTCCAGTTATCATCCTTAAGACGTTTCTACAACTTGATTGGAGTCCACCTGTGGTCAAGTCAATTGATTGAACATAATTTGGAAAGGCACACACCTGTCTATATAAGGTACCACAGTTGATGGTGCATGTAAGAGCAAAATTCAAGCCATGAGGTCGAAGGAATTGTCCGTAGAGCTCCGAGACAGGATTGTGTCGAGGCACAGATCTGGGGAAGGGTACCAAAAAATGTCTGCAGTATTGAAGGTCCCCAAGAACACAGTGGCCTCCATCATTCCTAAATGGAAGAAGTTTGGAACCACCAAGACTCTTCCTAGAGCTGGCCACAAACTGAGAAATCGGGGGAGAAGGGCCTTGGTCAGGGAGGTGACCAAGAACCCGATGGCCATTCTGACACAGCTCCAGAGTTCCTCTGTGGAGATGGGAGAACCTTCCAAGAGGACAGCCATCTATGCAGCACTCCACCAATCAGACCTTTATGGTAGAGTGGCCAGACGGAAGCCACTCCTCAGTAAAAGGCACATGACACAGCCCACTTGGAGTTTTCCAAAAGGCACCTAAAGACTCTAAGACCATGATTTTCATGAGAAACCAAGATTGAACTATTTGGCCTGAATGCCAAGCGTCACGTCTGGAGGAAACCTGACACCATTCCTATGGTGAATCGTGGTGGTGGCAGCATTATGCTGTGGGGATGTTTTTCAGCGGCAGGGACTGGGAGACTAGTCAGGATCGAGGAAAAGATTTACGGAGCAATGTACAGAGAGATCTTTGATGAAAACCTGCTCCAGATCGCTCAGGACCTCAGGAAGGTTCACCTTCCAACTGGACAACGACCCTAAGCACACAGCCAAGACAACGGAGGAGTGGCTTCAGGACAAGTCTCTGAATGTCCTTGAGAAGCCCAGCCAGAGCCCGGACTTGAACTCGATCGAACATCTCTGGAGAGACCTGAAAATAGCCGTGCAACAACGCTCTCCATCCAACCTGACAGAGCTTGAGAGGATCTGCAGAGAAGAATGGGAGAATCTCCCCAAATACAGGTGTTCCAAGCTTGCAGCGTCATACCCAAGAAGACTCAAGGCTGTAGTGGCTGCCAAAGGTGCTTCAACAAAGTACTGAGTAAAGGGTCTGAATACTTATGTAAATGTGATATTTCAGTTTTTGTCATTTATTTTTTATTTCTAAAAAACTGTTTTTGCTTTGTCATTATAGGGTATTGTGTGTAGATTGAGGAAGGGGAAAAAACGATGTAATCAATTTTAGAATAAGGCTGTAACATAACAAAATGTGGAAAAAGTCAAGGGATCAGAATACTTTCCGAAGGCACTGTATATACTGTATATATATATATTGAACCAGGCAATATATATACCAAAAATGTAAGATCTGAACATGTTTTAAGATCTGAGAAAGAGAGAAAACGTGAAATTACTCCATCCCCAGTCTCCGTTGACTTGCATTGGATTTGCTTATACTGCATATATATATTTGCTTATACTGCATATATATATTTGCTTATAGTGCATATATTTGCTAATACTGCATATACTCTAGAGCTGTGTGTGTGGATTTCTTTAGATATTGTTTTCATATATATACATACTGTTCCGTAAAATCTATATAACAAAAATGATTAGGATCGGATAATTTGAATTGTATTCTCATGACTTGATTCGTGAAATGTGTAGAAAACAGTCAACCCCATTCAAAAACTATAGTACAACAACAAAAATTCGGAAATGTTTCCCACTAATTGTTCTTTTGACAATTCACATCAAATGTTTTCATATCGGATCTTTTTCATAGCTCATCTTATTGGTCAAAAGACCAATTAGTGAAAATAAGATCAGCCTGTCTAAACACAGCTTTAGATGATCAGATAAAGGCCTATTGACACAGCACACTGGGCCAATTGAACGTCAGCATATCGTGCTATTGGGGCATTTCCCTCACCAATGCAAAACTAAAGGATAAGGATGATATTTGAAGATAAGGTCTCATGGGACAGAGGACCATCACTTGCCTAAATGCAACAATACAAGTAGCCTAGGGCACAAATAGAACATCGTTTTTGTTACAATCTTCAATAGCCTACACGGTGCACTCTTATATATAAATATATATATATCATAAATATGACATCCAGGTCAATACTTCTAAAAGTGTCTTCAAAATCAAAATCAAAACAAAATTGGCTTAAAAAATAACCTTGTTGGGCTATTGGTTTTGATGAAGTAGCTTAGCCCAGAAGAATCGCGATGAAAATTAAGCAAAATATAAGTGAAATGTGTGACGTTTAAATTCACAAAAATTGCCCTAAATAATTAAGAATTAATTTAATTGTAATAATGAAATATATATTTGAGAATATATTGGAGATGGAACATCCTATTTTCAGTTCTCCTATACGTTCTAATCAAATACTATGTCATATATCTTCGTTTTATTTATTTTTTACATTTGAATATTTTTTTTTGTAGATTACTGAATCTACACCAAAATGTTATCAAGCCAAGGGCTATTCTTACACGAAGAAAAAAGTATAATTTAGTGATATAAATAAGGGTCGGGGTTAGACATGACGAAGCGTTACTAATGGAAGAAGTAGATGGATGCCTTTATGATAATCAGGGGCACGTGTCGTTGCTGAGTGCAAAAGGAACTCGCAGGTTAAAAAGGCCTATCTGACTAAACAGCTATAAAATCTTCTTGTTTTAAAAAGTAAAAATAAGAATACACCTTGACTTATGAGTTATTTAAACATTTCATAACAACCACTTATTTTACAATGTTTATTTGCTACAAAAAAAAGTTTAGCATATTCAATAGAGGTCAATCAGAAAATTCGTTTTTTAAAGATGGTCTCTGATAGCCTACAATTGATTTTTAGAAAGAAAGAACCATATAGGTGAACATGTGAGTTTTTTCAATTCCAGATTTTGGATTTAATTATAATTTCTCTGTAATGTCCAGACTTCTCAACTAACAAGGACATGTATTGTCTATAAATGTATAGTCTGTATTTAATATCAAGACTAGGCTATAGATAAACTGAGATACTGTATAAGGTTTCAAAACAGAGATAGGCCTATATGGTTCTTTGTAGCATGGGTTGGCTATGTGGATAACGTCTATTTACTTTTGTGTCTTATGTCATTAAAATGTTTGTAGTTCTGTAGTATCTGTTAATGTTATGTATTTTTCTATTTTATGTAGTTCTGTCCTTCAGCTGTAATTGTCAATTAATATGTATTATTTAATGTTTGTGTTTTGTGTGGAGTAACTGCAAGTAAGAGTAACTGCAGCTTTGGCTGGAGCGAATGGGGATCCTAATAAAATACTAAATACCATGTCACAATTTAACAAATAAATAGCAACCATGATGAAGCAGTTTTAATGATTTGAGAACACACACAAACACACACAATAAACTATCACCATCATAGAGATGGAAAAAAAGGAAAGCCCCTTTAAGAGGACAACCCCTACGAGGAAATATTCAACCAAATAAAATTCCATAACCTACAAGAATATGAGAAAAAGAGGTGCATGTATAGCTAAAATAGTTTGAGAAAAAAAAAGAAAGGACAGTGCAAAGAGAGGGGCACAAAGGCACCCTGGTAGGCTCAATAGGAGCAGTATTAATAATTTGACAGAGGAAGAAGAGAACGTGGCAGCTTTTACCACAGGCAAGGTTTTTCTTATGCATACTGCTTTATTCTTTATTATGTGCTCTTAAGATATGAGCGCAGACCTTCCCCACCTCGATTCTCCCATCTTCCCCCATCACTCCCTATGGTCCTATTTCCTTTATTTTCCTTCATCTTCTCATTGGGCCCCGTACCCTCTCTCTTTCATTGCCTTTCATTTGCATCCCACGAGGAGCCAAGGGGTCCCCAGAGAGGCGCAGATAAGGGTCATTGAAGGCCCCCTCGGGCTACATGTTTCACGCACCAACCGTAGACTCCTCGACACGTGTCACTAACCCCCACCCACTCTCACCCTTTCCCAATAAGCCCCCACCCCCTCACAAGTTACCCCAATCCATCAGTGAGACTGGAGAACACTGCAGACTCGTCTCTCATTGCCCACTGTAGATTAGTGATTATTCATGGCTGATATCATGAGCCTATGGTGAAAATGTGTCATCGAGAACATCATCAAACAGAATAATGTGAAAGCATTGGAGCCTTTAATACAGATGCACTATGTAGTTACATGGTTTAGGCTCAAGTTAGCCAATGAGAGTGCTGACAAGCAGCACACTTGCATTAGAACCAACATCATCTTCCTTTCTTGCTCACCATAATCCACACAGTCAGATGTGCCATTGTCATAGTAAGACACCTAGGGGAATCCCAAGAAACTGCTTTCCTGTATAGAATGAAAGAAGGCAATACACAGACAAGTTCAAATAAATCATAGGCACATATTCACACATACAGTATGTGGTCAATATTTGTTTCCAGGGCTATTTCTCAAAGCTTGTGTGTGTGTGTGTGTGTGTGTGTGTGTGTGTGTGTGTGTGTGTGTGTGTGTGTGTGTGTGTGTGTGTGTGTGTGTGTGTGTGTGTTGACTGTATGGTTTGTAATAACGTCATATGATAGCTCAATCCGTGGTGAACAATTCCGAAGTGAAAAGAGACATATTCAGTAGCCTACAGGCCCCAACATCCCTGTACTTTTATACATACTAGGGCGGCAGGCATCAAAAGGGTTGCTGGTTCGAATCCCTGAGCCGACGAGGTGACAAAATCTACCGATGTGCCCTTGAGCAAGCTACTTAACCCTAATTGCTTCTGTGAATTGCTCTGGATAAGAGTGTCTGCTAAATGACTCAAAGGTAAAATTGTACTGCATGCTCAAACCACATTATCTGAACTCCTATTTCATGTCTTAATTTGTGATACTCATGATTTCATCAAGTGTAAAATGTTGGCCTGACTGCTGCATGACCATAGAGAATACATGGCTAAGGCTGTTTCATCTCCATCACTCACAGTTCTTCTGAGCCAGCTACAGGGCATCAGTACTGTACCTGTATTGTGTATAAACCCTGGATGACTGACAGGGGGCGCTCTATTGAAGCCACAGCGCAGCCATCTTGGTACCTCTCCATGGTAATTTTTTTTTTTAAGCTATAGAAATGTATTTATTAATGTCTACATTTGTTTTTGACACGTTAATACTATTACAGACACATTTAATGCATACTTTTAAATTAGAGTATGTGAGCTAAACAATACAATTTAAAATGAAAAAAATATTATTATTTTTTCTCCTTAAAGAAGCAATCAGCAGTAGAAACAATAACAAAGGGGCCTCCACACCCCTGGTTCGGTAAAAGCGAGAGATGGGGCTGGAGAAATGTAATCACTCTCAAATTCAAAGACAGAGCTACAGATGCAAGGATTGATCATCCATGATATAAACATTACGATTTTAACCATGTTTTGAGGCTATATAGTGTTTGTTTACAAACACTGGAGTAAAACACGCTTCTATTTTGGGTCCTGATAGGGTACGACAGTTGAGCTAAGCTCATGGGTAATTTCTAAGTTATATTCTTCAAGAATCAATGGGTATATTAATTTATAAGTCCAAAAATCGGTGTAGCAAATGCTGATTGCCCCTGTAAAGTATGTACTAAAGTTATTTTTACTAGGCAAGTCAGTTAATAAGAACAAATTCTTATTTACAATGATGGCCTAGGAACAGTGGGTTAACTGCCTTGTTCAGTGGTAGAACGACAGATTTTTACCTTGTCAGCTCGGGGATTCAATCTAACAATCTTTCGGTTACTGGCCCAAAGCTCTAACCACTAGACTACCTACCGAAACTGTCCCCAATACAATAAATATATGCTTAATTGCATGTAATATTGTCCTTGAAACATTTAATTGAAATACTGTAAAACATTTAACTGAAATACTGTAGAATTAAATGTATTCCTATCGAGGAATGCTCTTACTGGGGAGTGCCATTATACATAGCGGTCAGCAATTCATTGATCAGAACGGTGTCCAATAAATTATATTTTGCCGCCACCCAGTGGCCATTATGTATATTTTCACCCACCATTTTCTATGCATTTCACCCGATTAGAGGCTGTACCATAGAATTGTCAAGATAGACATTGCATCATTGTATCTGTCCCATTAGGCGACTGTGAGAGCATGGACAGCGCCATTGAGGCCATCTCCATTTTTAAGTAGTAAATGTTATTATTTTACTACTTCTATGAGCAGGCAAACAAACTGAGAATAACCCATATGAAGTCACCCAGTTGACTACTTCAAAATGGTGAAAGTTCTCAATTGTCATGCCCATGCTAAAACGGCTTTTGGGTGCTACAGTCCTCTATCTATCTCTAAAAACTGAATGATTCTGAACACTATCCCAAGTCACAACTTCTGCAGACAAGTTACAAATTCTCACTTTCGAGCCACAAGCTAGCTGGGAAGGGCTCATCAGGGGTCCTCACTAGCTTCCATAGCCACAAAGTCATAATTATGGCTAAACCCCACCCATTTCTACAATTTCTCAAGTAAATTTTTTATTTAAAACCGAACCCTAACCATAACCTTAACGACACTGCTAACCTTATGCCTAGCCCTAAGATTACATTTAGACCAAAAACCAATGTTTACCTTGTGGCTGTGGAAGCTAGTGGAAACCCTCATCAGGATGGCTGACTGAACCAAATCCGTTTGTCTCCACACTTTCTCAGCTGTTCAACATACAGTGCGCTCCAAAAGGATTAGGCCAGTGAGACATTTTTGGTTGTTTAAGGTTTAAGCTATGTACTCCAGCACTTTGGATTTGAAATGATACAACGACTATGAGGTAAAAGAGCAGGGTATTTTTATCCATATTGGGTGAACCGTTTTGAAATTACATCACTTTTTGTACATACATTAATGGGGATTCTACCATGATTACGGATAATCATGAATGAATCATGAATAACGATGAGGCATAAATATCATAACCCCAAAAATGTTAACCTCCCCTGTTATTGTAATGGTTAGCATGTCTTGGAGGTATGTTGTAGGTCTCGAGACCACATATTGGGTGTCTCAGTCTTGTCTCGGTGTAGGATACATTTGTTAATTTCTTCCCGAGACCAGAGACCAGCCGAGACCAGCGGAGTAAAAAACGCATAATTATTAGCTTCCATTCAATCATAAAACCGCTTCGCCGGGCCAAATATATACACTCCTTTCTTGAAACATGAATATCTTAACAGCCGTGATATTTATTATAGACATGTTTGCGCAGTGGCGAACCTATGGGCCTTCAGTGTGTGACAGGTTCGTGATTCTGAAAGGACAGCAACCGTAATACCAGCGCACTCATGTAGGAGAGTGCACTTTCTGTAAAACACAAAGGGCCAGTGGTGTAGTGGAGGGTAGGCTATACGCAGGTACAAGCCGTATACCCCGTTTTTTTCCGTGCACATTGTTTATACTCACTTCTTAATCCCTATTGATGCGTATCACAGCATTTTAGTTGAGGTATACTCCCGAGTGGCGCAGCAGTCTAAGGCACTGCATCTCAGTGCAAGAGGCATCACTACAGACCCTGGTTTGATCCTGGGCTGTATCACAACCGGCCGTGATCGGGAGCCCCAATGAGCGGCACACAACTGGCCCAGCGTCGTCCGGGTTAGGGGAGGGTTTGGCTGGGGTGGGCCATCTTTGTAAAATAAGAATTTGTTCTTAACTGACTTGCCTAGTTAAATAAAGGTTAAATAAAAAATACAATTTATCAATTATGTAGTGCAATAGAGAAATCATGCACAATCGCAAAGTGCGTGAAATATATTCACATGCGTGCGCACACATAGCCTAGTTTCAGCCGAATATCATCTGCAGGCAGCTGTCAACTGGTTTTGGCATGGAGCAGCTCACAGAAGAATTACATGTTTTTTTCATTCACATTCTCCACAAAAACTAAGGTATGAATTCTGTTGTGTACACGTTTTGTTAATCATCTGTATAATTACTATTTTGGGGATTCAGACTTCACCCTCCCTACACCTCTGATGAATATAACAGGAAACATGGTGTTCTTAGAAGAACCCTTTTAAAGGGTTTCAATTTGAAGAACCCCAAAAGGATACTCAAGGAACCTTTTATTTTTAGTGTGGAAAAACTCATTCAAAAACATAGGATTTTTCACACAGTGTGTCTTTCCTTTGCTGGTCGGTCCATTTGGGAACTTTTTGGCAAAATTAGAGTATACCCACTTCTCCAGGCACCACTACACCACTGCATAGGGTTGATGGAAAGACAGCAGTCACACACAGCATGGTGTTAAAGGATAAGCAGTCCATAAACTCTGACACAATAAGCCAGTAGGTCCCATTCATAAGAATACAAAAACACAACCATTAAGCATTTCCCAATCAAAATGTACAACTATTACTTCCCTTTACAAAAAACCTTTCACATTTAGCACACAAAGTAACCGGTGACCAAAAGTTTAAAGTGGAACTGACAGCGTTTCAGCTATTTTGCAGATAGTAAACAAACAATAATAATATCAGTAAAAAATATAAAATTCCCTGTTTATGCTACAAAACCAACTTCATAAGAGGCTTTAAAAATAGGTTATATTTGACCCAACGTTCCACGACATACACTAAGGCATTGTTGGCAGAATAGATGGATGCAGTTCAATGCATGATTAATATAATTCACCAATACATTTCTTGGTAGTCCCAAAAATATTGCTATCAGGTTGTAAATCACAGCTGGCCTGTTACATTGTTTGCTGCCTCCATTCGGTATGCACTTTTTCAGTTTCAATTACTCAATATTCTGGACAAAAACAGAAAAATGTAACTAAGGCTGGGAATGTCAATACAATCAAACTAGCAAGGGCAATGATCACAAGTCAGTCATAACGTGACTAATAGGCTAGCGTATCTATTTATGTAGTAAGCTAAAAACACGAAGCCTAACATTAACTAGATAGCCAGCTAGCTAGCTAGGAGGATGTCATGTCATGCCATTGGAGGAGTGGCTGACTTTTCCCCCTCGCTTTTCGGTGGCTATACACATCTAGAGATGCAGGTGTCATTTGGTTAGCTAGCAAGAACTTGAACGACTGTTATAGAGTTAGCATATCTCTTGCGTTCCCAAATTCACTCTGGCTATCTACTCCGATTTCAGAGCACTCTCGTCTGAGTGTGCCAGAGTGCATAACAACTGATGAATTTACGAACGCGCAACACCTGCTGAATTTGACCGGTGTCAGTAAACGTAGGCAAAAAAAGTAACAGTTAGTTAAGAACGCTCTAGACAACATGTAGACCACAGGAGGTTTGTGGCACCTTAATTGGGGAGTACCGGCTCGTGGTAACGGCTGGGGCGGAATTAGTGGAATGGTATCAAATAGATCAAACACATGGTTTCCCGCTCCTCCGCTCTCTCCACTGGCTTCCAGTTGAAGCTCGCATCCGCTACAAGACCATGGTGCTTGCCTACGGAGCTGTGAGGGGAACGGCACCTCCGTACCTTCAGGCTCTGATCAGGCCCTACACCCAAACAAGGGCACTGCGTTCATCCACCTCTGGCCTGCTCGCCTCCCTACCTCTGAGGAAGTACAGTTCCCGCTCAGCCCAGTCAAAACTGTTCGCTGCTCTGGCACCCCAATGGTGGAACAAACTCCCTCACGACGCCAGGTCAGCGGAGTCAATCACCACCTTCCGGAGACACCTGAAACCCCACCTCTTTAAGGAATACCTAGGATAGGATAAAGTAATCCTTCTAACCCCCCCCCCCCCCCCTTAAAAGAGTTAGATGCACTATTGTAAAGTGGTTGTTCCACTGGATATCATAAGGTGAATGCACCAATTTGTAAGTCGCTCTGGATAAGAGCGTCTGCTAAATGACTTAAATGTAAAATGTAAATGTATGATGCCATTCCATTCACTCCATTCCGGCCATTATTATGAGCTGTCTTCCCTCAGCAGCCTCCTGTGATGTAAACAGCCTAACCAGCTCTGCTACGGCAAGTAAAATGGTCAGAGTTAGGTGTTCTCTCATTTGTGTTTAGAAGTATCTATATAGCAAGCTAGCCAACTTTAGGCAGTTAGCTTGGGTGCTTGGTTGGGACAAGCATGAATTGGCAGGCAAGCTGTAGAAGGACTAGGAGGCTACAATTCCTCATCATTTATCAGTGCAATTTTGACAGCCAACTAGCTGAAAAAGTTTGAGCGGGTTTATCTAATATTCCTTCGTAAGATTTTAGCTCATCTTGCTCTGGCTAGCATTAGTTGTTGATCTTGTTGTTGTTTATGTGCATAACTGAGGGAGAGAGAGCCTATCTTTTCATGGTTGTTTGACCAATAGACTGTAAAATTCCCAAATGTAAGAGGACTCCCATGGTATTTACATATTTGCAGAAATCCATTCAGGTGTATTTTGTGGCTTTTGGCAAATGCGTTCTAATGATCTAAAGTTGCGCTGTTGCCACTGCCTGTAAACACACAGTCCAGTTCAACGTGAATGAAGGCAGGCCCCTGTGGCAAATGAGAAGCCCCTGACTGCAGCGTGCAGTTCGGGGCCGGGCTCAATGTGGGCGGAGTCAAGCGCGTTTAACCCCAACCCTTCCCGTCTCCTTCAAGGTCACCCAAAAACAAAATGCACGGCGAACTGGGAAATGTGAACTGGGTATGTAGTCTCCTGTGTGTAATTCTGAAGGCTTGATGCATGGCAAGATATAATAGTTGTGATGACTTGTTGAGTACTGTAGTTATAGATGAGGAGGCAGTTGACAACAAGAAAATGACTGTCTTTGCCTTTTTTGAGGAGCAGGAGTGAAGCCATTTTTGAGGAGTGGTCAAACCTTGTTTTTGTCTGCTGTGTTAATTGTTTCAATTGTTAAATGTGTTATGTTGTTTAGTAAAGATGACGTAGAAGTCACCCGAGTCTCTGATCTCTTTACTGGAGCTGGTATAACTTAATTTTACAAAGCACATTCAGCTTGTCAGTATGTCTATATGGTATAGTCTGTCTCCATTCTCATGAGGAAAGTAAACAGCATTATAAGTCAGGATAGGTAGTAACTGTATATATATGCTCAATGGAATAATATAATTACAAAGTTATAACATTTATCAACACAATTTTAACAGTACATTACATACATAACAAGTGTTGTTCACTGCAACAATATCAGTAGCTTGTCTCAAATATAGCATGAAGCAAAAAGTGTTACAACACGTGCTGGTACCACTTTATATAATATTTCTTAGGATCTTCAAAAATGAAATATGTTTTCTATTCAACGTGTGCCTTGCGTAAACGTGTGTGTGTTTGTATTCAGTGACTGTCAGTGACTGACACGTATTCATTTTAGTCAAAAAACGACTTTATATCTGAAGAATGCCTTTGATTTGATGGCCTGCACATGCGTAGTTCGGTGTGAGACGATCGTTAGATCCGATGACGTTTCTGTGCATGAGTTTAGCTAGCCAACGTCGCCATGACATATCCTACAAGTCTGAAAAAAAAAAAAAATGTATATATATACATTTAAATTAAAAATTAAATTAAAAATAAGAAAAATATATAAATAAAGACATCGCATACAAGTGTGATCGGGGATTTCTATCGGTCAGTGCTATCCGGAATCCTTGGGACGTTCCTACCCTAAACCCTAACCTTACCTTAACCATAACTATAAACCTTACCCAACCCCAACCTTAACTCTTACCACAACCATTTTAAATGTCAACTTCAATGGGGTTGAGACATCCCAAGGATCCCGAGTAGCACGGATTGATTTCTATTAGAGAAGCAGTTTCTGCCTATGTTAATACTGTACTGTCTTTGGTAATACGTCATGAAAGTACTTCCTACTTCCTGTTGCAAGTTCCGTACCATTTTTCAATGGGCTTCAAGCCTATATAATATAATTCATAAAACCGCGGTCATATAAGATTCACTACATTACCAAAAGTATATGGACACCTGCTCGTCGAACATTGCAAAATCATGGGTATTAATATAGAGTTAGTCCCCCCTTTGCTGCTATAACAGCCTTGACTCTTCTGGTAAGGCTTTCCACTAGATGTTGGAACATTAAATTCTGTAACTGTTTTAAAGTCACAATTGGCCTCATGGGGAAATCCCTGAGCGGTTTCCTTCCTCTCCGGCAACTGAGTTAGGAAGGACGCCTGTATCTTTATAGTGACTGGGTGTATTGATACACAATCCAAAGTGTAATTAATAACTTCACCATGCTAAAAGGGACATTCAATGTCTGCTTTTTGTATTTTTTACCACTCTACCAATAGGTGCCCTTCTTTGCGAAGCATTGGAAAACCTCCCTAATCGTTGTGGTTCAAGTCTGTGTTTAAATTCACTGCTCGGCAGAGGGACCTTGCAGATAATTGTATGTGTGGGGTACAGAGATGAGGTAGTCATTCAAAAATCATGTTAAACACTATTATTGCACACAGCGTGAGTCCATGCAATTTATGTGACTTGTTAAGCACATTTTTACTCCTGAACGTATTTAGGCTTGCCATAACAAAGGGGTTGAATACTTATTGACTCAAGACATTTCAGCTTTTCATTTTTAATTAATTTGGGTAAATTTCTAAAAACATGATTCCACTATGACATTATGGGGTGTTGTGTGTAAGCCAGTGACAAAGCATCTCAATTTGATCCATTTTAAATTCAGGATGTAACACAACAAAATGTGGAAAAAGTCAAGGGGTGTGAATACTTTCTGAAGGCACTGTTTAAATTATATTTGTTTATTTATTTGCTCATACCCGATGCCTTTTATCAAAATATTTCACGCTCAAGAAGTATGACATCACCAAAAGTTAGAGAAGTCTTTATTGAACTACAACTCTTGCAGCCTTCTTAGCCTGCTCAAGTTGAGGACTCACAGGATGGTAAAACCTGTTAGTTACAGGCCGTTTGATGTGTTTTATATGAAACGACTGCGTTTTTTTTACTGAACGTTGCCAGGCGGTACTTTTTGTAGAATGTTTTTTTTTTTGTGGACCGGCAATGTGTAGAAAGTGAGACATATACACTTGGTGGGAGTTCTAATGAAAAGGTGGTAACTTTAGATTGAGGTTATGTATTTTTCTGTATTTCATTGAGCTAATTTCAATAAATTACCACCATTTTCTAAAAACAAGTTTTCACTTTGTCATTATGGGGTATTGTGTGTAGTTGTAGAAAGGGAGTGAACAGTAGATTATATTTTTTAACATTTTGACATGACTTATCCCTCTCTTGAGGCATATTTTGAGGGGTATATGGAGGGGTATTTTGAAAACACAGTATAAGTGAAAGGATAAAAGGAAAACTATTTAACTCATATTCTAATTAATTATAGGTCATATTTCATAGAAATCTGGAAACACTGGAGAGTTACTTTAAAGGTCGAATTTGGGCAAAAAGCTAAAACAGCTTTAAACTGTATAACTGATCAATGCACCATCATACCAGGTCATTTAATGCTTACATTTTTTTTGTATGAAAAAGATATTTGGCAACGGAAGTGCAATTTATTACAAATCTCTACAGCTTTCGTCCAAAAACAAGTCCTGTGAAATAACAACACATACTGGAGGAGTTACTGCAGCGAGTACCAAACTCGGTCCTCGGGACACCAAGGGTGCACGTTTGGGTTTTTGTCCTAACACTACACAGCTGATTCAAATGATCAAAGCTTGATGATTAGTATTTATTTGAATCAGTGGTGTAGTGCTAGGGCAAAACCCAAAATGTGCAACCCTTGGGGTCTCGAGGTCAGAGTTTGGGAAACCCTGAGTTACTGATTAGTTACAGGTGACTAGCTAAGCTAATGAACTAGCTACTTTGGTCTTGGCGCGCATGACCAGAATGACACATCGATGAACCACCAAACCACACCCCATTTCTGTTCGAAAATTGAGAAAGAGGACTGTTTTTTTGTGACCAAAAGTCAACCGTTAAAGCTAATTTCCTGCAATTCTACACATTTTGCCAATGCTTATGACATGTTCGTATGCTATCTGGGGGGCCCCAGACCTCCAGGGGATTTTAAGTATTTTTGGGGCGGACGAATCGACCCGTTCTAAATATTGGGGGGGACATGTCCCCACATCACCTGTGACAATTTTGACCATGATTTGAAGCCCAGGGCGCGTATGAGTGGTAAGGCTGAAGCAACCGACTATAGACGAAAGTCGGGGGAGGTGCATCTGCGACAGCCGAAAGTCGTCGTTATCCAACAGGAAGAATCAGACCATCATGGCAGTGTTGCCATTGTTTATACAAGTTTTCTTTATAATGTTGAAATTAACATCTCTCTAACCCCCTTATCAAACCTTCACAAACTGAAATTGTATGTGAAGATGTATGCGTAAAAACAGTCCACTTTCTCAATTTTCGAACAGAAATGGAGTGTGGTTTGGTGGTTCATCGTTGTGTCATTCTGGTCATGCTCGCCGCGACCGTAGTAGCTCGTTCAAGTACTTTATTAATTTTAAGATAAAAAAAAAAAGGTTCATGCAGACGACATGTAGGCACATCAGACAAATTTTATCCCCATAATACAACACACTTTAAAAGGCGGTGACCAACGAGTCACCGACATGACAAAACTGATTTGCTTGAACGTGCCCCCATTCTTAGCCTACAAAAAAATAATCAAGAAGTACCAC
The DNA here is from genome assembly GCF_045679555.1 of Salvelinus alpinus. Classification (NCBI taxonomy): domain Eukaryota; kingdom Metazoa; phylum Chordata; class Actinopteri; order Salmoniformes; family Salmonidae; genus Salvelinus; species Salvelinus alpinus. Next base: position 70,699,423 of record NC_092094.1, read on the forward strand.
TTTCCTAACGTATTATCATGCCGCGTTCATATGTTGGATAACTCGGGGCCGCGGAGTTAAAATGAACTAAAGTTATTAGCGTAGAGCTTCCTATTGGTTGATTCTGGTACCTCCCAAGTGGGAAACTCTGGATTTGACTCTTCCACCCAGGTTAGCAAGTCGGAAATGTCAGTTTCAAACATTACGTGAACACGGCACTACTGCGCTATGATTCCGTGGTAGCGAACCATTCACGTAAACTCATGAGATCAGGCGATTTGCGAGGCTAGTGAATATGCTCTTGTACACAATTTTCTTTTAACATAAACAAAGGCCGTGGTTACGGACCCTTCCAATTCAGATCTTATGACAAGTTATTTTACCAATAATTGGGCAAAAGATCTGAATTGGGCTGCTAAATAGGCTACATCAGGAAGTGTTAAAGGCTAGAAGCATAATTCGACCCGTGATCTGAATGGATGGGTCGGTGAGGTATCGCTCCTCTGACAAAGAGGAGTCTTGCTTTTCAGATTCATCACCAGTATGTGTTGAGGACACCTACATGATGGGACTCGCATTGAGAATACATTTAGTGACAATAGACAAAATATATATCAAAAATAATTGGTATGCAAAACCTATAAAAGGAAGATTACTTCACTGGAGGTACTTTGCAGTTGTTTTTTCCACAACAGAAAAAGTATCTAACACGTGTCAAATTCTTTCCACAGAGGGCTGGGTATTTGTGGGTTTTCACTCCACCCTTACTAATTAAAGGTCACTAATTAGTAAGGAACTCCCCTCACTTGGTTGTCTAGGTCTTAACCCACAGACACTCAGCCAGCCGAGGAATGAGTTTGACACCCCTGATCTTACACATAGGTTGGAGAGCACTTGGTCTTTAACCTTTTTGAACTGACATATGGGTCTTTAACACTGTCAGAATACTTTTCACATCATTTGAGTATGGTAATCATTGACCTAACATGTTTTGATAAGCAAGACCTCCAGCAGGCCAATGTTTTACAGGTCAAATCTGACAGATCAGTGATAACGTCAAGGTAAGACTGATTCATTCTCAGTGTTTGAAGTACTATAATTATGGCTAAATGAGATCTAATTTCAAGGGCCATAATGTGAGTGATGAGTTAAACGTTGCATACTGATGACCCCAAACAAAGTCCTACCGAGTGACCCTGCACTTAAGGGAACTCAAGATACGGAAAGCATGTTTCTCATGTCTGTGCTAATGCTATACGCCGGTTGTTTTACTAACATATTCAACAGCAAGACGGCATCATAAAATAAGCCTACATCTTCAGCATTGCCACTTACAAAAGCCAAATCTCCCTTAACTGAAATACCCAAAATGTAGGCTGAAATTCACTCCAATGCCTCCAGTTGAGTGACCCGAAATGTAGTTACAGATGCAGAGTTGAGCACAATGACAAGATCGCAACAAGTATGACAACAGCAGCACATAGAAAACACCTACCACTCAAGATTCTACTGGCCTAATACATGAACACTGCCCTCACCAAAACCCCCATAGCTTAGTTTCAAGAAGAGAAAATAGCAAGCTGGACTTTTGTGGAGCATCTTTATTATGCCACAGATAAAAGCCAGTCGTTTTTGAACGAGGAACTTATTTTTTTCCACCAACATTGACATTCTGCAAGGGTAGTGGTGGTGTTATGGTTGAGCAGCCAGCAGGGGAGGGGAAAGAGAAGAGGGGACATTGTGGATGGGATAAAGGTGGTTAGTGGTGCAAGAGGGGTGTTTGGGGTAGAATTAAGTGCGAGGGTATAGGGCTTAATTACCAAGTAATAAAACATTCATTTACCTTTAAATACAGAAAAAGGAAGCACACAGCATGACAAGCGCTTACAGTCAAACGAGGGGAACGCACATGTTCTTGCTGAGTATACCACATTTATTACTTTGAACTGATTAATAGAAAGAGTCGGGGCGAGGCCACTTTGTCAGCGTGGTCTTTAAGAAAACGGAAGGGGAGGAAGAAACAAAAATGGCAAGAGAAAAGCAACATTACTGAACAGGTCCAAGAAAGAGGACTGGAAACAGGGCCCGTTTTGTACAATTGTACACTATAAAATAATTATACAATGACCAAGGCTCTAAACGTAATAATGTTTTTACTTTCAATTCCCCCAAACCTTACCCCCCAAAAAACAGGGTCATCTCGAACATTCATTTCAGTTCTCCTTTTTTATGACAGAAGCATTGGAAACAAACTCCTTGCAGGGTGAGATGACAGTACCCACAACGACAAATATCCACTGAAGAGACCCCGTCTGCATCCTGATTGAATCCATTAATCTTCCACAGGATGGAGGGATTTACAAAGAAATTAAACAAATGGCCTGCCTTGACTTTCGGGCACTAATAGTAGCGTAGACACTAAACATTTCCACTAGAATTTTACGTAAGAAGAATTACAGACTTGCTCTCGGACTGTAAAAACAGATGATCATTGTTAAAAATAATAATAATATTATTATTTTTTAAAAGCATACCAGAAAAAAAGCATATGTAGTAGAATGGGGTTGGGTGGGGCAAAAGAGATTCACCTAAGGATGCTATGTATTATGTTGTAGTCCTATGAATAACAATTTCTTTTTCTTTTACTACAAGTTCGAAGTAAGTCTTTTAAAGTAAAAAGAAATCAAGAAAGTTTTCATTTAGTCGTTTTTTTTGTCCTTGGTTAATTTCCCCCTCCATTTTGCATTTCTTGAAAGATCTGAATGTGAGATGGAGTGGAAAGTGGGGGCTATTGCAGTCTTTTGCCCAAAGCAGTAACTGTTACTTGACACGTCCTTGGCGCTCCTGTGGGACACAGAGAAAACAAGAAGAGTTCAGTATGGGGACTCACATCAAAACACAACATACACTTCAGAGATTTAGGGCTTTTCAGAATGTTATAGATCATTCTGGCATGCACCAAAATCTATGTGCAGTGTATAGTGAAATGTTATTTTAAATATATAAAACTTTTATTTATTCAGGGGAGCCCAATTGAGACCATGGCCTCATTCCCAATGGCACCCCGAGTAAACATTTCCACAAACAGGGTGAAAATTAACATTACAAATAAAATACAAATTAAACAAAGCACAACTTCAACAAATACACTACAATCGAGAATGAATTCATTGAGGATTTGAGGTAACAGAGGCCTAAAAACTACCCTCGCAACACCAGGGAATCAAGATGCAAGGAATTTTGTAGGTTATTCCGACAATGGACGGCCCTAAAATTAAAGGATTTCCCTAAATTGGTCACAGAGGGACCTCAGAGTTAACCAAAGCGGGTTTGGTAGCTCATTTTTATAAGTTAGCAACGAAGTTAGGTACACTGAACAAAAATATTAAAACGCAACATGTAAAATGTTGGTCCCATTTTTCATGAGCTAAAATAAAAGATTTAAGATAATTTCAATATGCACCAAAACCTTATTGCTCTCAAATGTTCAGCACAAATTTGTTTACGTCGCTGTTAGTGAGCCATTCTTTGCCAAGATAATCAATCCACTTGACAGGTGTGGCATTTCAAGAAGCTGATTAACCTCAACAGGATTGGAGTCACCCCCCCCCCCCCCGCGCAGGACGGTTGAGCTAACGTAGGCTAATGTGATTAGCATGAGGTTGTAAGTAACATGAACATTTCCCAGGACATAGACATGTCTGATATGGGTAGAAAGCTTCAATTCTTGTTAATCTAACTGCACTGTCCAATTTACAGTAGCTATTACAATGAAAGAACACCATGCTATTGTATGAGGAGAGTGCACAGTTATGAACTTGAAAATGTATTAATAAACCAATTAGGCACATTTGGGCAGTCTTGATACAACATTTTGAATAGAAATACAATAGTTCATTGAATCAGTTTAAAACTGGACATACACTGCTTTCATCTAGTGGCCAAAATCTAAATTGCACCTAACCTGGAATAGATGGAACCAAAGCTAAAATTTGCTACATTAATTTAACTTTTCCACAAACTTCAAAGTGTATCCTTTCAAATGGAATCAAGAACATGCATATCCTTGTTCAGGCAATTAGATATGTCATTTTAGACAATAATAGTTTTTTTTTTTTTTTTTTTTTAAGGGTCCGATTCTTAAACCGTATGATCATTACACTGGCGCACCTTGTGCTGGGGACAATAAAAAGCCACTGTAAAATGTGCAGTTGTGTCATAATGCTACAGATGTCTCAATTAGAGGGAGTGTACAATTGGCATGCTGACTGAAGGAATGACTACCAGAGCCATTAACAGAGAACTGCATGATCTGAAACAGGGCTGAAAATGTCCCAGTTCTTCCATGGCCTGCATACTCAGACATGTCACCCATTGAGCATGTCTGGGATGCTCTGGATCTATGTGATCCAGTTCTCTCCAATATCCTGCAAATTCATGGGGGACAACATTCCACAATTAACAGCCTGATCAACTCTATGCGAAGGAGATGTCGCACTGCATGAGACAAATGGTGGTCACAGCAGATACTGACTGGTTGTTAAGGTATCTGGGAATACAGTCATATCTGTATTCACAGTTAAGTGAAATCCATAGATTAGGGCCTAATGACTGATTTCCTTATATGAACTGTAACTCAGTAAAATCATTGAAATTGTTGCAGGTTACATTTATATTCAGTATGTTCATGTACACAGCCCTGCTTGGCGGAAAGGATCGTCTAGACTCCAGAACAGGGGTCAACAAGGATCAGCCGCGGACCGTCTTTCTTGCGCGGATGGTCGGGTGCCGAAACAATGACAAATTATTTGTAGACTGCAAATGGACCGCAAGAAGCCCAAACCGATATAATATGTGAGTAAAACATACAAATTTCAAACCTTGCTTAAATTAGTATACGATCACGTGTCTTATGCGTGGGAATACTTTCTCCAAAATGTTTCAATTAGAGCTGACTTCCCAGTGTTCTTAGTCATGTCAAAAAAAATATGTGCTCAGAAAAATTTACCCATTTCAAGTCCGGATACTTTCCGAAGGCACTGTACGTATTCAGACACCTCGACTTAAAAAATGTTACGTTACAGACCCATTTTTATGTATTAAATAGTCTCCCCCCACCTCAAATCGACACACAATAACAGGTTTAGAAATATTTGCTAATTTATAAAAAATAAATAAACTGAAATTTCTCATTTACATAAGTATTCAGACCCTTTACTCAGTACTTGAAACACATTTGGCATGATTACAGCATTGAGTATTCTTGGGTATGATGTTACAAGCTTGCCACACCTGTATTTGTAGAGTTTCTCCCCTTCAGATCCTCTCAAGCTCTGTCAGGTTAGATGGGGAGCGTAGCTGCACAGCTATTTTCAGGTCTCTCCAGATGTTCGATCGGGTTCAAGTCCGGACTCAATTCCAGGCTCTGGCTGGGCCACTCAAAGACTTGCCCCGAAGCCACTCCTGTGTCGTCTTGGCTGTTGTCCTTTTGGAAGGTGAACCTTTGCCCCCCAGTCTGAGGTCCTGAGCGCTCTGGAGCAGGTTTTCAAAGATCTCTGTACATTGCTCCGTTCATCTTTGCCTCGATCCTGACTAGTCTCTCAGTCCTTGCAGCTGAAAAACATCCCCACAGCATAATGCTGCCACCACCACAATTCACCATAGGGATGGTGCCAGGTTTCCTCCAGACGTGACACTTGGCATTCAGGCCAAGGAGTTCAATCTTGGTTTCATCAGACCAGAGTATATTGTTTCTCATGGTCTGAGAATCCTTTAGTTGCCTTTTGGAAAACTCCAAGCGGGCTGTCATGTGCCTTTTACTGAGGAGTGGCTTCCGTCTGGCCACTACCATAAAGGCTTGATTGGTGGAGTGCTGCAGAGATGGTGGTCCTTCTGGAAGTTTCTCAAATCTCCTCAGAGGAGCTTGGTCAGTGACCATCGGGTTCATGGTCACCACCCTGACCAAAGCCATTCACCCCCGATTGCTCGGTTTGGCCATGCGGCCAGCTCTAGTAAGTGTCTTTGTGGATCCAAACTTCTTCCATTTAAGAATGATGGAGGCCACTGTGTTCTTGGGGACCTTCAATGCTGCAGACATATTTTGGTACCCTACCACCAATCTGCACCTCGACACAATCCTGTCTCGGAGCTCTACGGACAATTCCTTCGACCTCATGTCTTGGTTTTTGCTCTGACATGCACCGTCAACAAGGCATTGAAGTTTTTTTTATTTGTAATAAATTGGCTAAAAACCTGTTTTCGCATGGACATTATGGGGTATTGTGTAGATTACAGATTTTTAAAATTTGTATTTATTTAAACTATTTTAAAATAAGGCTTTAAAATAAAATGTGGGAGAAGTCAAGGGGTCTGAATACTTTCCGAAGGCACTGTACGCAAATAAATGACTGGTCATTGGTCAGAATAATCAGATTGATGTCATGTTGTGGGCCAAAAACACCATCCCAACTGAACAAGCTGAAATTCCAGGCGTTCTTTTCAAAAAGCTTAAACTGAAAAGGCATTATGATAATTTTCACAATTTCAGAGTGATATTTTGACCTCTGTGGAAATATCAGCAATAATAAGTCACTCTTATCCAGAGCGACTTACAGGAGCAATTAGGGTTAAGTGCCTTGCTCAAAGGCACAGACATCACCTAGTCAGCTCGGCGATTCAAACCAGCAACCTTTCGGTTACTGGCCCAACGCTCTTAACCACTAGGCTACCTGGCCTAATTAAGTATAAATCCATACAAAAAGGTTGGTCCAAGAGAACGAGGGGTAGGTGGGAGCGCTAGGGCATGTTACCTGAAGTCTGTAATGACTCCTGCTGGGGTTTGGGTTGCTGGGGTACGGCTCACTTCCCTGGATCTCCACCTGGTAACACAAAACATCCGGCTTTAGTTTGGAACAAAACAGGAAGGATGTGAGGCCTCAATCGATCTCAGGCATACATGCATCAACTTAACGAACTTAACGAAATGAGTCAACCATGATCGCTCTAAAACAATATTTTCTTTCATTGTTACGTTATACAGCAAGGATCATTCATCATTTGAGTTGTAGGTATATCACCTTCCTAGCGCACATGACTCTCAGCTCTACTCTGAAGCCGGAACCTAAGTGCGGGTTGATATTCCATCAATACCAGTCAGTAATCAGTGGTTATCACCAATCTGGATCAACATGTATGCCACAAAACTATGATTAACACGTATCTCTTGTTGTTCTAGATAAGTGGAAGCTATAGTTAATTCATTGATAAAATACCAGTTATACATTGATCTTTGACAACTAGTAAATATTGAGTCTTTTCCAAATATTTACAGGGGAGTTTCCCTGAGAAATACCCCCAGGTGCAGAGCAGTTTCCTCGCCGCAGTAAATGATGCAGACTGTTTTGCACACATAGCCTCAGTCATGCAATGTGAAGTTACTGATGGGAAAGGACTCTACACCTCAAGTTCCAAAATAAAATGTTATTAGAGGGAAGCATGATTTGTGTTTCAGCAAAATAAGCTTGAAGGAAACATACAAGGCAGAATGTAAATTTGCAACATATTGTTGCCACAGCAGACAGGACTGTCTAATATAACCCAATAACTAGGCCTATGTTTTGGTGTAAATAAAGTCGTATCCACATCTCAGACCTGACAAACAAGCACTGTAGTCACTATAAAAACAGGGTCAGTAATACAGAGTTACAGAACTACAGAGCGTACCCCTTTCTGACAATCTATTATGATATACACAGATGGGCAATGAGTCAGAAACTGAGCAAGCCTATAGGGCCGTCAGATTCAAATCTGTACCTCAAAACCAGTTCCTACTGCCCCCCCCCCCCATTCCTCCCTTCTAACCAGGGACTGATTTAGATATGGGACACCAGGTGGGTGCAATAAATGCCTAGGTAAAAAAGAAAAACTGTAGTAATCCAGACCTTGTAGGATAAGATTTGAATATGCCATCATCCTATTTACACAGCTTTTGATAACATGGCCTTCAATATATCATCTTCAAAACAAGTTGTTGCACGGCTGTGAGTGGAAGTCACCAACATTAGTACATTGAGCAAGCATTTGTTCCCAACATCACAAAGGATTAACATACATATTTGTATTTTCTTTTAATTGAACCTTTAACTTGGCATGTCAGTTAAGCACAAAATCTTATTTATAATATACGGCCTACCGCGGACCAATTGTGCGCCGGCGTATGGGACTACCAATCACAGCCGGATGTGATACAGCCTGGATTCGAACCAGGGACTGTAGTGACGCCTCTTGCACTGAGATGCAGTGCCATAGACCACTGCGCTACTCGGGAGCCCATGGCCATTTAGACTGAAGGGCCAATGTAAACATGCATTTCATATGTGAATAGAAGCCTTTGTAAGAAGACGGCGCATAATGAATATTCTAATTATTTTGGTTGTCACTAGAAAAGGTCAACAACAAAATGGATTTTGGTGGGCACAAGGGTGACTGCTGGCATTTAGGTTGACTAAATTTGGTTTACTTGATTCTTGCAAAAACCTTTCTGCTCCCCCTTTTAAAATGGTATATATGGATATAGTGGCCTTACTGGCCTAGAGCATTGGTTTGGTGAGCCAAGCATCTGAACCACTTCCTAAATAACTTCAGAAACCCCACCTCAAAGAGGGCATCATTTTCAACTGTAAATGCCTATGCAAAAGTAATCAATTCCAAATAACATTTGACACAACAAAAATGTGACATTGCTCATTGATTAAATATACCGAATTTGAAATATACATTCAATACCGACACTACTGATCAACACTAGTCAGCATTTATTGAATATATATAAAATTTACTGTATTTTGTTCATGGCATATCTACATTTTCTGTTGGAATGGCACATTGTAGGATTAACACATACATAACGACTGATGATCTACATCAACATAACGACTGATGATCTACATCAACATACCGACTGATGATCTACATCAACATAACGACTGATGATCTACATCAACATAACGACTGATGATCTACATCAACATAACGACTGATGATCTACATCAACATAACGACTGATGATCTACATCAACATAACGCCCAACAGATTTTTAGCTCTCCAGATGCTCTCAGAACCTTCACATACACACACAGCTCCCCATGCCCCCCCCCAATCACACAACCCAAGGTGTAGGCTTATTCATTTCCCCAGGTGGGTGGAGGGTAGGCCGTTACCTTTTTCACACACTCCTCCTCCTCCTGGCGCTTCTCGTAGTGGGAGAAGTCGTCGAAGATGGAGGTGGTGTGCTTGTAGCCGGCGATGATCTTCAGCACCTGCCGTGCCTTGTCCAGGGGCACCTCCTGCGTGTCCCGCGAGTTGGTCACTGGCTTGTTCTCATTGTTCTCCAGGCGGATGTGCCGTAGCTGGCTGTTGGGAACGTCCTTAACAAAGATCCAGCGCACGTCAAAGCGCCCCTTCCACTTGTCCTGCGACCACACACCGGCGCAGGTGTTGTAGTCCACGGGCGAGCGCATCTCCGCCACGCCGCAGAAGTGGCCACTGCCATTGACGCTGAAGAGCAGGTAGAGGGGGCCCTTAGCACCCAGCGAGCGGTAGGCGGCGTCCAGACGCTTGTTGCCGTGCTCTGTGCTACACCAGATGTTGTACTTGATGGAGCGGTGGATGTCGTCCTCTGAGTAGCTCTTGATGATGAACACACGCCCCTGCTTGGGGTTCCAGTCAAAGTCCTTGGGGTTGTAGTTGTTGACCAGGCGCAGCTTCTCCAGCACCGGGTGGGGCTCCGAAGGTACCGGCACCCCGCCCACGCCAGAGTTGGGGGGAGACTGCCCCACCCCGCCATCCCCAAAGCCGTTAGCGCGGTTCCGTGGAGGGACCCAGCGAGTGGGCTGAGTGGTGGGTGGGGGGCCCTGGGAGACCTGCAGCTGCCCCCCCATGCCCTGCTGCCCGTTCGGGGGGAACTGGTGTTGCCCAAGCTGGGCCAAAGGGGCCACCAACTGTCCGTTGCTGAGCTGTAGTTGTGGGGTCCCTCCGGCCATGGTGCCAGGCTGAGGGGAGGCCTGGTTGGGCGGCTGCCCATTGCTGGGGATAGGCGCATGCTGTGGGGTGGACGCTTTAGGCAGGTTCCCCTTGTTGTCCCAAGTGCCGATGTCCATGTTGTGTTTGATGGGCGGAGGGGGCAGGTTGGTACCCGCTATGCCCCCTTTGGTTTTCAGCTTGGGCTGAGGCTTGGCAGGCTTGCCAGCAATGTCTGCCCAGGATGCGGGTTTGGCAGGGGCAATGGGGGGCAGTGGCATGCTGGGAGCTCCACCAGACACCTGGCTGTGGCCCAGGGGTCCCCCGGGGAGGCCGGAGCCCACGACCTTGGGCGCCCCCATGTCCCCAGCACCACCGCCAATCTTAAGTCCCGCCAAGCTGTCCAAGCTGTTCATGCCGGGGGCTTTGTTGAGGGGCTCGTTCTGGGTGAAGGGGGACTGTCCGTCGATCATGGCACCCCCTAGCGAGCTGGGCGCGTAGGCGTAGCTGCTGCTGTAGCCAGAGCTCTGCGTGGACTGTCCCTGAGAGCTGTTGTTGCCCCAGGCCGAGAAGTCGATGCCACTGGGGAAGAAGTTAAAGCCATGCTGGCCCAGGAAGGGATTACTGCCCAGCGGGCCGGGTTGGCTGAACATGGCGTCGGGCAGGAAGTGGTGCTCCCCGTTGCTCAGCTGTCCATACGAGGCCAGGTAAGGCATGGGGGGGTCGCCGCCGGTGGACCATGTTGCCTCATTCAGGGAGTACGAGAATCCTATGGAAGGGCTGTAGTAACTTGGCATGTAGGAGTCTGACATGGCCGTATACGCATTGCTCTGGGAAGAGAAGAACACTAGTTAGACTGCTGACTGTATTTCAATCATCACATCCTTTTCTGAATCTCCCTCAGCCTCTGTCGCTCCCTAGACTAGGACAACTGGCAATTTTCACACCAGTGAACTGCTTTATGAAGAGAAAGTGGCATTGCTACGCAACAAAAGGATGCAGCATTCCTTTGACTGGAGGAATACAGGCTCCATTATTTCCATTGTGGCCCACTTTTCTGGGAAGTGCCCACTCTACTGAGGGGCACCCAATGATGGATGCCAACCGAGGCAGTTACGACAAGATGAACGGCAGTTTAATTATGAATTGGAATTCTAGGAAAGCAAATGGACTACGTAGTAAACCAGGAGAGAAGACTCTTCATGCGCTAAATGCCCTGGATTGGACATATGATGAATTGCAACAGTATAAAAGTAATTTACTGTAAAGCTATACAGCAAAATATCACTGTTTTGCATGCTTACCATCGTAATCTATGAGTCATACAGCTTGTTGATCACCCTGATAATTTCCATTAAAACTGAGGCGGTTTTAAAATGTTACTTGAACAAACGCTATGAATAAGGCAGCCTAAGCAGACAAATGTTAGGAGCAGTGTGTGGCCTAGTAAAACTGATAGAAGTGGTACTCACCTGTCTGGCCTGAGTGTTCAGGTAAGGCTCAAACTCATCATTCAAAGTATCCTTTAGGGTCACAGCTCCGTTTTGCACTGGAAAAGAGTAGGCAGCAATGTAAGACATCTGGATATATCGGTTTGCATGAGGTGGAAATAGTTACAACTAGTCATAGGCCTACATATTTGTGGCTGGTGGTGAGTAGGACGACAATAAGAATCAGGAAGTCCTTACATTTAATAATACATCTCTAGTATGGCACAACTTTAGTTCACTGCCACAAATTGCACAATATGCTGTTTTAATGCACTAAAATGGGTAGCATTGGATTGGTTGAGTTGGACAACAGTTGTCTTTCATGTTGGCTAGACCTATAGCTACTGTCCCACCTTTAAAACAAGTAACTGTAGGCCACAGGCATCGGGTTGTATCAGGTGCTGCGGTATATGTTAGATATAGAATCTGCCAAAAAATAACGTAACTGCAGGACTATCGCTACATGCGAAACGGCCTGTTTATTACAGTGAATCAGTTGCATAAGTATCTTGACAGCCACCAATGGGAATGGAAAAAGGCGATGAGGTGCTGCTGTACTATACGGTTTCTAGCTGCACTTTTGGACGAACAAACTCAATCGATTGGTATTTAACATCAGTGATCGGGGTCATGACATAACTTTTACTTGTGTCCGACGTGTGTCAGTTCGTCCTGACATGAGCAGAATCTGAAAACGAACAGCCAAACTGGAAAACAGGTCTGGCTAGTAAACAAAGTTGCCTCAAAATATTGAACTAAAACATTAAAGCGTAATGGTTATTGTGAAAATAGCCAAGTTACTGGTACGGTGAGAACAGCATGCTCGAAGACGTGTCATTGGCAGGCAATTCATGCTTATGTTCACGAGCGCGAAGAATCCTTTAAATCGCGTGGTTAGCCAGCTAGCGTTAAGGAACTACATGGAACAACCGGTTTAGTTTACGTGAAATGTTCCAATTAAGGTAGTCGCTAGCGTTTAACCAACGCTCAAGTTAGCCACTAACTAGCTGTCTGACTTGAGAAATGTATAGCGAGCTAGTTTGCAAATGTAGAGTAATCCCAGTTAGGTAGCACAATCTAACTACCAAGCTAGCCAGACTAACTAGCGAGCGTTAAAGCTAGCGCTGACGGATTTCCTCAAAATACAAACTTGTGTATTAGCACAACTGACAGTAAATTTAATAAAACTAAAGGATTAGCTAAGCAAGTACTACCAACTTATCGGAAATTTGTTCACATGTCCAATCAACTATAGAAGCGAAATTGGCACTTTGGTGATAGTGGCCTGCTATCTGGCTGGCTAGCGAGCTATCATCACATTTGCACACGCAGAAAAGGGTTTCCGTACACACCACACGAAAAAGATCCGCATACAGAGCCAGCAAACTTGTCATGTTACGATGACTTACCTTTGTTTCCTTGGCCTTTCGGTCTCTGGATTGGGTCCAGGTGATTCATGAAGGTTTGATTTATGAGAAGAGAGGAAGGGAAAAATAAATGAAGAAATGTATATTCACCAGTCAGTCCTTTAGCAGGTGGTCAGGCCTACTGCACTACAGAGAGTCACTGCCTCTGGAACACGCTAACGTTATCCTAACTAGCTACGTCTCGATGGAAATTTGTCTCGTAAATATTCAGAAAGTGACTCTCTTTACCTGTTCAAGAAGGCTGCTGGCTGACATGTCTTTCTCCCTGGAGCCTTTTGTATTTTAATTCGTTTTTAATTTAAGTGGGAGGGTATATGAAATGTCTATTTGAGAGTTAGCCAAGTGCCCCTGTCTCTCTACAGAGCTTAGAATCTACACAATGGCGGGCTGCAGCTCTCAGCGCTGAGCGACATCTCAACATGGCTGAGAGGCCGGGTTTTTCGATAGCGTTTATTTATGACGAATATGCGCCCCTCAACGGCATGGAGGAACTATATTATGCAGGTAGACTTTTAAAATAGGCTTTTGGAAATATTGTTATAATACAGTCCTGCCCAAAAGTTTTGAGAATGACACAAATATAAATTTTCAAGGTTTGCTGCTTCAGTAACTTTAGATATTTTTGTCAGATGTTACTATGGAATACTGAAGTATATTTACAAGCATTTCATAAGTGTTAAAGGCTTTTATTGACAATTACATGAAGTTGATGCAAAGAGTCAATATTTGCAGTGTTGACCCTTCTTTTTCAAGACGTCTGCAATCCGCCCTGGCATGCTGTCAATTAACTTCTGGGCCACATCCTGACTGATGGCAGCCCATTCTTGCATAATCAATGCTTGGAGTTTGTCAGAATTTGTGGGTTTTTGTTTGTCAACCCGCCTCTTGAGGATTGACCACAAGTTCTCAATGGGATTAAGGTCTGGGGAGTTTCCTGGCCATGGACCCAAAATATCAATGTTTTGTTCCCCGAGCCACTTAGCTATCACTTTTGCCTTATGGCAAGGTGGTCCATCATGCTGGAAAAGGCATTGTTTGTCACCAAACTGTTCCTGGATGGTTGGGAGAAGTTGCTCTCGGAGGATGTGTTGGTACCATTCTTTATTCATGGCTGTGTTCTTAGGCAAAATTGTGAGTGAGCCCACTCCCTTGGCTGAGAAGCAACCCCACACATGAATGGTCTCAGGATGCTTAACTGTTGGCATGACACAGGACTGATGGTAGCGCTCACCTTGTCTTCTCCAGACAAGCTTTTTTCCGGATGCCCCAAACAATCGGAAAGGGGATTCATCAGAGAAAATTACTTTACCCCAGTCCTCAGCATTCCAATCCCTGTACATTTAGCAGAATATCAGTCTGTCCCTGATGTTTTTCCTGGAGAGAAGTTGCTTCTTTGCTACCCTTCTTGACACCAGGCCATCCTCCAAAAGTCTTCACCTCACAGATGCAGATGCACTCACACCTGCCTGCTGCCATTCCTGAGCAAGCTCTGTACTGGTGGTGCCCCGATCCCGCAGCTGAATCAACTTTAGGAGACGGTCCTGGCGCTTGCTGGACTTTCTTGGGCACTCTGAAGCCTTCTTCACAACAATTGAACCGCTCTCCTTGAAGTTCTTGATGATATGATAAATGGTTGATTTAGGTGCAATCTTACTGGCAGCAATATCCTTGCCTGTGAAGCCCTTTTTGTGCAAAGCAATGATGACTGCCCGTGTTTCCTTGCAGGTAACCATGGTTGACAGAGGAAGAACAATGATTCCAAGCACCACCCTCCTTTTGAAGCTTCCAGTCTCTTATTCGAACTCAATCAGCATGACAGCGTGATCTCCAGCCTTGTCCTCATCAACACTCGCACCTGTGTTAACGAGAGAATCACTGACATGATGTCAGCTGGTCCTTTTGTGGCAGGGCTGAAATGCAGTGGAAATGTTTTTGGGGATTCAGTTCATTTGCATGGCGAAGAGGGACTTTGCAATTAATTGCAGTTCATCTGATCACGCTTCATAACATTCTGGAGTATATGCAAATTGCCATCATACAAACTGAGGCAGCAGACTTTGTGAAAATTTATATTTGTGTCATTCTCAAAACTTTTGACCACGACTGTAGATAAAGGGAAATTGTTTTAAATTAGGAATGTATATTGATTTAGGCCTACATTTCCCACACATAACATAGAATGTATATATATATATTTTTTCTTTTTCTTTTAGAAAATGTCATTCATACAGTCTTAATCAATCAAATGTATTTATAAAGCCCTTTTTACATCAGCCGATGTCACAAAATGCTCTACAGAAACCCAGCCTAAAACCCCAAACAGAAAGCAATGCAGATGTAGAAGCACGTCGGCTAGGAATAACTCCCTAGAAAGGCAGGAACCCAGGAAGAAACCCAGAGAGGGACCAGGCTCTGAGGGGTAGCCAGTCCTCTTCTGGCTGTGCCGGGTTGAGATTATAACAGTACATGGCCAAGATGTTCAAACGTTCATAGATGACCAGCAGGGTCAAATTATCACAGTGCTTGTAGAGGGTGCAACAGGTCAGCACCTCAGGAGTAAATGTCAGTTGGCTTTTCATAGCCGAGCATTCAGAGTTCGAGACAGCAGGTAGAGAGAGAGAGTCGAAAACAGCAGGTCCGGGACAAGGTAGCACGTCCGGTGAACAGGTCAGGGTTCCAAAGCCACAGGCTGAACAGTTGAAACTGGAGTAGCAGCACGACCAGGTGGACTGGGGACAGCAAGGAGTCATCAGGCCAGGTAGTACTGAGGCATGGTCCCAGGGCTCAGGTCCTCCGGGAGGGAGAGGGAGAGAGAGAATTAGAGGGAGCATACTTAAATTCACACAGGACACCGGGTAAGACAGGATAAATACTCCAGACATAACAGACAGCCCCCCGACACAAACTATTGCAGCATATATACTGGAGGCTGAGACAGGAGGGGTCGGGAGACACTGTGGCCCCACCCGACGATACCCCAGACAGGGCCAACCAGGCAGGATATAACCCCACCCACTTTGCCAAAGCACAGCCCCCACACCACTAGAGGGATATCTTCAAACCACCAACTTATTACCCTGAGACAAGGCTGAGTATAGCCCATGATGATCTCCTCCACGGCACAAACCCGAGGGGGCGCCAAACCCGAACAGGAAGACTCAACCCACTCAAGTGACGCACCCCTCCTAGGGAAGGGATAGAATAGCACCAGTAAGCCAGTGACTCAGCCCCGTAATAGGGTTAGAGGCAGAGAATCCCGGGTGGAGAGAGGGGAATCGGCCAGGTAGAGACAGCAAAGGAGGTTCATTGCTCCAGTGCCTTTCCATTCACTTACAGACCCCTGGGCCAGACTACACTCAATCATAGGACCTACTGAATCATAGGACCTACCTTCAATAAAGACTTAAAGGTCGAGACCGAGTCTGCGTCTCTCACATGGCTAGGCAGACCATTCCACAAAAATGGAGCTCTATAGGAGAATGCCCTGCCTCCAGCTGTTTGCTTCGAAATTCTAGGGACAATAAGGAGGCCTGCGTCTTGTGACCGTAGCGTACGTGTAGGTATGTACGGCAGGACCAAATTGGAGAGATAGGTAGGAGCAAGCCCAGCAAGCTTTGTAGGTTAGCATTAAAACCTTGAAATCATCCCTAGCTTTAGCAGGAAGCCAGGCTAGCAGTACTAGCCAGGCTAGCACTGGAGTAATATGATCACATTTTTTGGTTCTAGTCAAGATTCTAGCAGGCATGTTTAGCACTAACTGAAGTTGATTTAGTGCTTTCTCCGGGTAGCCGGAAAGGAGAGTATTGCAGTATGGATGCATGGATGAACTTTTCTGCATAATTTTTGGACAAAAAAGATTCTGATTTTTGCAATGTTGCGAAGATGGAAAGAAAGCTGCCCTTGAAATATTCTTGATATGTTCGTCAAAAGAGGGATCAGGGTTGAGAGTAACGCCAAGGTCCTTTACAGTTTTATTTGAGACGACTGTACAACCATCAATATTAATTATCAGATCAAACAGCAGATCTCGGTTTCTTGGGACCTAAAACTAGCATCTGTTTTGTCTGAGTTTAAAAGTAAAATATGTCCTTATGTCTGAAACACAGGCTTCCAGGGAAGGCCCTTCACATAGCAGTGAAAATTGACATTTGTTTCCAAATGACATCACCAAGAGGTAGAATATTAAGTGAAAACAATAGTGGTCCTAAAACACAACTTTGAGGAACACCGAAACATACCACTGATTTGTCAGAGGACAAACCATCCACAGACACTAACTGATATCTTTCTGACAGATAAGATCTAAACCAGGCAAGAACTTGTCCGTGTAGACCAATTAAGGTTTCCAATCCATCCAAAATAATGTGGTGATCGATGGTGTCAAAAGGTCTAGAAGCACAAGGACAGATGCAGAGCCTTGGTCTGACGCCATTAAAATGTAATTTACCACCTTAACAATTGCTGTCTTAGTACTATGATGGGGTCTAAAACCAGACTGGAGTGTTTCTTGTACATTATTTGTCAGGCAGTGAATTGCTTCACAACAGCTTTTTCATTTTTTTGAGAGGAATGGGAGATTAGTTTTTGATCCTAGGTACTGGCAGTCCTGTGCAGACTCAGGACAACTACATTTTGGAGATATATGCAGATTCAAAGAGGAGTCTGTAAATTGCTTTCTAATGATCATGATCTTTTCATCTAACAAATTCATGAATTCATCACTGCTGTCACGCCCTGACCGTAGAGATCCTTTTTATGTCTCTATTTTGGTTGGTCAGGGCGTGAGTTTGGGTGGGCGTTCTATGTCTGGTGTTCTATGTTGTCTATTTCTTTGTGTTTGGCCGTGTGTGGTTCTCAATCAGAGGCAGCTGTCTATCGTTGTCTCTGATTGAGAACCATATTTAGGTAGCCTGTTTTCCCACTTTGAGTTGTGGGTGATTATTTTCTGTTTAGTGTTTTTCTTCACCTTACAGAACTGTTCGTTTGTCGTGTTGTTGTTTTGTTAGAGTGTTCATATTTATTAAAATAACGTATTATGAATACTTACCACGCTGCACCTTGGTCCTCTTCTCCTTCTCCTGACGACGTTCGTTACAACTGCTGAAGTGAATACCATCCTCACTTGGGGAATGGTGCATTTTAGTTAGCTTTGCGACAGTATCAAAAATAAATTTACGATTGAGCAGCTGTGAGGGCTCTTCGATATTGCACAGTACTGTCTTTCCAAACTAGTCTGAAGACTTCCAGTTTGGTGGAGTGCCATTTCTTGTGACAAATGTTTTTTGTTTTTAGAGGTGCGACTGCATCTAGGGAATTACTCTAGGTTAGGTTTAGATCCTTGTTTAGGTGGTTAACTGATTTTTGTACTCTGACGCCCTTGGGTAGGTGGAGGGAGTCTGGAAAGGCATCTAGGAATCTTTGGGTTGTCCAAGAATTTATAGCGCGGCTTTTGATAATCCTTGGTTGGGTTCTGAGCAGATTATTTGTTGCGATTGCAAACCTAATAAGACGGTGGTCCGACAGTCCAGGATTATGAGGAAAAACATTTAGATCCACAATATTTATTTCACTGGAAAAAAAATTATCCGGGATATGACTGGATCAGAAAACCAGTCAGAATCTGGTGTGCAGCGCCACACATCTCCTTCACATAGAGTTGATCAGGCTGTTGATTGTAGCTTGTAGAATGTTGTCCCACTCCTCTTCAATGGCTGTGCAAAGTTTCTGGATATTGTCGGGAACTGGAACATGCTGCACTACACATTGATGCAGAGCATCCCAAACATGCTCAATGGGTGATATGTCTGGTGTGTATGCAGGCCATGGAAGAACTGGGACATTTTCAGCTTCCAGGAATTTTGTACAGATCCTTGCGACATGGGGCCATGACATGGGGCCATCATGCGAAAACTTGAGGTGATGGCAGCGGATGAATGGCACGACAATGGGCCTCAGGATCTCATCACGGTATCTCTGTCCATTCAAATTGCCATTGATAAAATGCAATTGTGTTCATTGTCCATAGTTTATGCCTGGCCATACCATAATCTCACCACCACCATGGGGCACTCTGTTCACAACGTTGACATCAGCAAACCCCTCGCCCACATGACTCCATACACGCTATGCTGTCTGCCACCTGGCCGGTACAGTTGAAAACGTGATTCATCCATGAAGAGCACACTTCTCCAGCGTGGCAATGGCCATCGAAGGTGACCATTTGCCCACTGAACTTGGTTACGACGCCAAACTGCAGTCAGGTCAAGATCCTTGTTAGGACAACGAGCACACAGATGTGCTTCTGTGGACATACCTGCAGTCAGCATGCCAATTGCAGGCTACCTCAAAACTTGAGACATCTGTGGCATTGTGTTGAGTGGCAAAACTGCACATTTAGAGTGGCCGTTTATTGTCCCCAGCACAAAGTGCACCTGTGTAATGATCATGCTGTTTAATCAGCTTCTTGATATGCCACACCTGTCAGGTGGATGGATTATCTTGGCAAAGGAGAAATGCTCACTAGCAGGAATGTAAACACATTTGTGCATAACATTTTAGAGAAATATGTTTTTGGTGCGTATGGAACATTTCTGGGATCTTTTATTTCAGCTCATGAAACCAACACTTGACATGTTGCGTTAATATTTTTGTTCAATATACAACCAGTTAGCAAGTCTGACATTTTGGAGTGTCACGATCGTCATAATAACTGGACCAAAGCGCAGCGTGGTATGGTTCCATCCTCTTTATAAGGAAGTGAAAACTCAAAGAAAACAATAAATCGCAAAACGAACCGTGAAGCTACAATAGTGCTCACAGGCAACTATACATAGTCAAGATCCCACAAAGCATAAAGGGGAAATGGCTGCCTAAATATGATCCCCAATCAGAGACAACGATAAACAGTTGCCTCTGATTGGGAACCATACCAGGCCAACAGAAATATAAATCACCTAGATGACCCACCCTAGTCACACCCCGACCTAACCAACATAGAGAATAACAAGCTCTCTATGGTCAAGGCGTGACATGGAGTTTCTTAGTTCCGACTTGCATGTGAACACGGCATGACTCCCCCTGAAACAACGCCCATCATAAACCTTTTATGGTCACAATGACGCCCTTACTTGATGTAGGCTATAATTTTTAAGTATTGGAATTAGGCCAGTACAGTATCTAAAGGAAATAGCAATGGCGAACTTCATCAAATGCTTTTGTAGGTGTTGGCAGTTTCATTTTGCAGTGACATCTGCTCTATCTGACCATTTCTGAAAGACAACACATTTGTGGACCTGTAAACAGATTACTTTTCCCCGAACCTCACCCAGTGGGCAAAACCTGGTTGAAAAGACGTCACTCTGACTACGTTTTTTAAAGGTATTTTAACTGACCAGAATATTACATATTTTTCAGACCACCATATGGCCAGTTGGTCATAATTGTGACCTTTATCTGACTAGCTGGTCATAATTCTGACCACCATTATGTGCTATATTATGTAGCCTCCAGGTCATAGTAAAGACATCATAACCTGGTAATGACCACCTGACAACAGCTTATTACCTAGTGTTGAAAGTATTGCAGAGGAAAAAGTTATATTGAAAACATTGTTCATTACATTTCTACTTGTTTACATAGTCACTAATTAAAAGTTGAAATCTGCAACATTTTCTTACATTTGAAAATAGATCAAGCAATGAGAAAAACTAATCTAAATCACTTTTTTTGGGGGACAGCTGCATAAAGTAATTATTTCATAATGCTTCCAATTCCTCTGATTGAATTGGCAGAAAATTATTATTACATATAAACAAAAGATAAGCAAAACACATGGAATCTAACTTGGAATGCTGTCTAGCAGCACCACCAACTCCTCCTTTGCCTCGGTTTCCTCCTTCAGGACCTTCTGCCGATGAACTTGTATTGCTGGTGCTAAAACACTTGAAGTTGAACACGTTAAGGCCCTTTGTTATGGCAAGCCTAAATAAGATCAGGATTAGAGATCTTCTTAACAAGTCACATAATAAGTTGCATGGACTCATAGTGTTTACCATACGTTTTGAATGACTACCTCATCTCTTGTAACACAGATTCAACCATAAAGACTATGGATATTTTCCAATATCTCACAAAGGGCACCTATTGGTAGATGGGGAATTTAAAAAAGCAGACATTGAATATCCCTTTGAGCATAGTGAAGTTATTAATTACACTTTGGATGGTGTATCAATACACCCAGTCGCTACAAAGATACAGGTGTCCTTCCTAACTCAGTTGCCGGAGTGGAAGGAAACTGCTCAGGGATTTCACCATGAGGCCTATGGGGACAGTTACAAAGTTGAATGGCTGTGTTAGGAGAAAACTGAGGATGAATCAACAACATTGTAGTTACACAACAATACTAACCAAATTAACAGAGTGAAAAGAAGGAAGCCTGTACAGAAATGTGGCAAAGCAATTAACTTTTTGTCCTTAATACAAAGTGTTATGTTTTGGGAAAATCCAATACAACACATTACTGAGTACCACTCTCCATATTTTCAAGAATAGTGGTGGCTGCATCATGTATGCTTGTAATCGTTAAGGACTGGGTAGTTTTTCAGGGTAAAAAATAAACAGAATTTTGAATTTTGCTAAGCACGGGCAAAATCCTAGAGGAAAACCTGGTTCAGTCTGCTTTCCAGAAGACACTGGGAGATGTATTTACCTTTCAGCAGGACAATAACCTTAAGCACAAGGCAAAATCTACACTGGAGTTGCTCACCAAGAAGACAGTTGTCTCGTCTAGTCCCACTCCTCCCCTCCGGCATTCAAAGTCACCGGTTTACTAATCACCGGTCCTGGCAACCATCATTACTCGCACCTGGCATCAATCATTACGCGCACCTGCGCTTCATCACGAGGCACACCTGGACTCCATCACCTCACTCATTTCCTTTATCTGGCACTCCCTTAGGTTCTTTTCTCAGGCGGTATTGTTTCTATGTTCATATCAAGACGCTATGTTGTATCGTTCTTTGTTATATTAAACTTACCACATGCTTCTCGACTGCCAGCGTCTACGTTACAACAGTGAATGTTCCTGAGTGGCCGGGTTACAGTTTGGACTTAAATCTACTTGGAAATCTATGGCAAGACCTGAAAATGGTTGTCTGGCAATGATCAACAACCAATTTGACAGCGTTGGAAGAAGTTTCAAAAGAATAATGGGCAAATGTTGCACAATCCAGGTGTGGAAAGCTCTTAGACTTACCCAGAAAGACTCACAATAGTAATCGCTGCCAAAGGTGCTTCACAAAGTATTGACTCTGGGGTATAAATACTTATGTAAATTAGATATTTCTGTATTTCATTTGCAAACGGGGCTACTATTCTGACATTTCACATTCTTAAAATAAAGTGGTGATCCTAACTGAACTAAGACAGGGAATTTTTACTCGCATTAAATGTCAGGAATTGTGAAAAACTGAGTTTAAATGTATTTGGCCAAGGTGTATGTAAACTACCGACTTCAACTGTATCTATTTTTGACTTAACACTTATTTTTCTTAAAACTGCATTGTTGGTTAACTGCTTGTAAGTCAGCATTTCACTGTAATACACACAACCTGTTGTTTTCGGCGCATTTGACAAATGTAATTTGATTTTAGTTATGGTCAGGCCTTAGGGGTCCTAGCCCGCCCTACCGTACCTCCTTGCCTGTCCAAATAAAATATTGAAATATTGATCATTTATTTCATGAGACGCACACCGACAGAAAGAAGCATCAATCTCAGATAAAGCATCAGATCAAGCGAAACAACGCCCCTCTGTCTCAATATGTGTAGACCATGCATGTCATGCTGTCTGGACAAAAAGAGTATGGCACGTCATACTATTTCTGTCCAGACAGGATCAGATACATGTGCTACATTTAGTAATGCTGTTGAGCTGGCTCAGATGCTTTCTCCACTGATAGTTTCAGCAGAGAGGAAGAGGCGAAGCGAGAGGGCTCACTCTTGCCAACATCTGTCCAGAATACACACAATACGTTTTTTATGGGCATATTATGCAGACCTAAACTTGTAGCCTGCCTTTGCGACGACTCCCATTGTTAGGGCGGAGACATGAGCATCTCATCATTAGATATTGATCTCTGGTTTCAGCCTCTTTCGAATTGGAAAGGAAAGTTGCACAGCACACTTTTTAAAATAAATTCCCCATTACATATGTCACCAGTAGGCCTAGTAAATGTACCACCATTTGGTTACATTCATTTCTGTTAATGCATATATTAATTACAGTCATTTAGCCTACCGTTCTCATTACCGTAGTGGAAATTGTTTGAACAGTTCACAACCTGCTACACTTATGAGAAACAAGTTTGGGTTTATTTCATAACCATCATTTACGAGTTTTGTAAAAATTGTAATTGTCTTTTGTTTGGAGTGCTCCATGTAAGCAATGAGCATCTCATCATCATATACAGATTTCTGGTTTAAAAATCTTGTGAATTGTAAAGGAAAGCGATTGCACAGTTCACTGTCCGGATGCTAGGTTTCCCTAAAGCAAATTGATGTTTTGCCAAAATTATATAATTACTCCTGTCTAAATAAAATCATTCAAAATACTTCACCAGAGAATACTTAGCCACAGAGAATCGCTATCTTTTAAAACATTTTTTAAAGCTGTGGATTGTGCGTAGGCCTATGCCTATTTGGGAAGCCAGCAATTCGGTTAGCGCGCGTGGCAATAGGTCTAGCTGATTGAGTTGCGGCTGTCAGTGAAAAGCATCTAAAATATGAGTGAGATAATGTGTCTTGAGTATAATTTAAAATGTTGCAGCAAGAAGAAGGGGAGGGGTGTGTGGCGAAGACATGCACCCAGCTCTCCAAAATGCACTCAGCTTCCTCCCGCCAATTATTTTGCATTTATTGTGTAAAATTGTTTTCCCTTTGAATGTATATATATATTTGATTGATTCTCCATTACACATGTCACCAGTAAAGCTAGTAAATGTACCGTTAATCCTCAGTCATTTGGTTACATTAATGTATGTTAATTAATATATTAATTACATTCATTTAGCCTACAGTTGTAATTATTGTAGTGGAAACTTGGTGGAGTTCACAACCTGCACCAGTTGTGAGAAACTCGTTTTGGTTTATTACATAATCATCATTTATGAGTTTTGTCTATTTGTTCATTGTCTTTTGTTTGGAATACAATGAGCATGTGTCTGGTTTCTCTCTAGGAACATACAACGGGAGAAAGCACACCTGAACACGCATAGAAATAGGCCTACCTGGCCTGCTGCGGGCTTATTTAGAAAAGTGCTCATTTGGGATGTCGGATTTCTGATTGTCTTAACTCACCACATCCACCACTAGTAACCTGAGCTTTTCATTCATTTTTTTCTTCACCTCACACAGTATGTCAACAGGGTCTTTTTGTTGTTTTTGTTCACATCCTTTGATAATTATAGGGTACTAGGGGGTAACTACCCCCCCTAAGAACCATTTAAAAAAGTTATAATTGGTATGTGGATGAAGGTTATGCTTCGCCGAGTAAACTATAAAGGGAGACACAGTGCATTCGGAAAGTATTCAGACCCCTTGACTTTTTCCACATTTTGTTATGTTTCAGCCCCTTCTTGTCACGTTCTTTCAAAATCGAACCCAGAAGCAGACCAGGACAAGGAGCGTAGGAAGAAGGTGAGTATTTATTTACAAGTGAATGTGAATGGGTAGATATATCCAGGTGGCGTAGCGGGCAGCGGTGGTGAGTTGATGGGAGTAAATAGGTGAATCCAATGGGGTAGCGGAATCCTCCGACGACCAGGCGGGAATGGGGTAATTGATCCGGGTGAGTAACTGAAGACAAAACAAACGGAGGTAAGTTTAAGGCAAGCAATACGTAAAAAACAACAAAACAAATTCTATCCAACTTGAGGCTGATACTATGGCACAACATACTGTTCATGGCTAACGATCCGGCAGGGAATGGATGTCAGGTCCGGGCTTATGAAGAGGAGAGATGATGATGATCAGGACCAGGTGTGCAGATAGCTGATGGGATACAGGTGCGGGTAATCAGAACTCCCAACTGGCTACATTGCCCGGCAACCAGACAGGGTGCGTTCCAGGACGCCGGAAAAAACACTCCAGGACAGAACACAGGCAAAAAACGGGATTCGTGACAGTACCCCCCCTCCGACGAACGCCACCGGGCGGACTACCCGGAGCGCCAGGATGGAGGCGGTAAAAGTCACGAAGCAGGTCATCGTCAAGTATCTGACGCCGAGGAATCCAACTCCTCTCCTCAGGACCATATCCTTCCCAATCCACTAAATACTGGTACCCTCGACCCCGCCGTCTGGAGTCCATGATGCGGCGCACCGTGTAGACAGGACCACCTCCGATCATCCGAGGAGGAGGAGGACGAGGAGGAGGGGGCAACAGAGGACTGAGGTGAACCGGCTTGAGGCAGGAGACATGAAAGGTGGGATGTACTCTAAGTGTTGCAGGCAACTTGAGTCGGACCACAACAGGATTAATGATTCTCTCCACTACAAACGGACCAATGAACTTCGGTGACAATTTCCTCGACTCAGTCCGTAGAGGAAGATCCCGTGTAGCCAACCAAACCTTATCTCCGACCGTATAAGCGGGGGCAGGAATACGGCGACGATTCGCCTGGATCTGATACCGGTCAGAAACTCTAAGGAGAGTTGCCGACCGTATAACCGGTGGCAACGACGAATGTGGGTCTGGACAGAGGGAACCGAGAGATCCCTTTCCTGAGAAGGAAACAAGGGAGGTTGGTAACCGTACAGGCACTGGAAGGGAGACATCCCAGTAGCAGATGAAGGGAGAGTATTATGGGCATACTCGACCCAGGGTAATTGAGAGGACCAAGAGGTGGGATCAGAGGAAACAAGACAGCGCAGCGTGGACTCCATCTTCTGGTTGGCTCTCTCCGCCTGACCATTAGATTGGGGGTGAAATCCAGAAGTGAGACTGACTGTAGCTCCAATGGCCAAACAAAAGGATCTCCAGACAGCAGAGGTAAACTGAGGACCACGGTCAGAAACAATGTCACAGGGCAACCCGTGGACCCTGAAAACCTCCCTAACCAGGATCTCGGACGTCTCAGTGGCAGAAGGCAGCTTGGATAGGGGGACAAAGTGAGCAAACTTGCTGAATCTGTCCACAATGGTCAGAATAACCATGTTACCAACAGAAGAGGGCAACCCCGTGACAAAGTCCAGGGCCAGATGCGACCAAGGTCGCCGGGGAATAGGTAGAGGGTGAAGAAGCCCAGAGCTGGGCCGATTGGTACTCTTATTCTGCGCACAAACAGGACAAGCGGCAACAAACCTCCGGGTATCTTCTCCCATAGCAGGCCACCAAAATCGTCTGCGCGGTAGCGCCATAGTCCGAGCAACGCCAGGGTGACAAGCTATCTTGCTGGCGTGGGACCACTGAAGGACAGCAGAACGGACCGACTCAGGCACGAACAACCGACCGGGTGGACCGTTACCGGGCCCGGGCTGCGTCCGAAGGGCTGCCATCACATCCTCCTCAATCCTCCATGTAACGGCTCCCACGACAACATTCTGGGGAAGAATCGTCTCAGTCTTGGCCCCACTCTCCTCCGTCTTGGAGAACATCCGGGACAGGGCGTCCGCCTTCCCGTTCTTCGACCCAGGTCGGAACGTCAGGGGAAAATTGAAGCGTCCAAAAAACAAAGCCCACCTGGCCTGACGGGAGTTGAGACGTTTAGCCGATTGCACGTAAGCCAGATTCTTGTGGTCAGTCCAGACCACAAACGGTTGCTCCGCTCCCTCCAACCAGTGACGCCACTCCTCCAAGGCAAGCTTCACAGCGAGAAGCTCCCGGTTACCCACATCGTAGTTTCTTTCAGCTGGAGAAAGACGACAAGAGTAGAAGGCGCAGGGATGGAGTTTACCGTCAGTGGAGCTACGCTGGGACAGGATGGCGCCCACCCCCACATCAGACGCGTCCACCTCAACAACAAACTGACGGGAAGTGTCAGGTTGAGAGAGAATCGGGGCGTTGGTGAATCGGCTCTTCAAGTCCAGAAATGCTCGGTCTGCCTCAGGAGTCCAACAGAAATTTCTGGTGCAAGACGTCAGGGCAGTTAAAGGGGCGGCCACCCGGCTGTAATCACAGATAAACCTCCGATAGAAGTTCGCAAACCCCAGGAATCTCTGGAGCTGCAATCTCGTACCGGGCTGGGCCCAATCCTGAACCGCCCGAACCTTCTCTTGGTCCATCTTGATCTCTCCCCTGGAGATGATGTACCCGAGGAAGGACGTCGTGTGGGCGTGAAAATCACACTTCTCAGCCTTGACGAACAGACGGTTCTCCAATAACCGCTGCAGGACCTGCTTGACATGCTGAACGTGGCTAGAAAGCTCCTTCGAGAAGATGAGGATATCATCCAGGTAAACGAACACAAAAATACCAATCATATCTCTCAGAACGTCATTCACCATACTTTGGAACACAGCAGGAGCGTTGGTCAGTCCAAACGGCATCACCTGGTACTCAAAATGTCCCATCGGAGTATTGAACCCAGTCAACCACTCGTCCCCCTCTTTGATCCGAACCAAATGATAAGCATTACGTAAATCAAGCTTCGTAAAAACCATAGCACCCTGTAAGGAATCGAAAGCCGAGCTCATCAAGGGCAGGGGATACTTGTTCTTGACCGTAATATCATTCAAACCCCGATAATCAATACACGGTCGAAGAGAGCCATCCTTCTTGCTCACAAAAAAAAGTCCTGCTCCCAGAGGTGATGACGAGGGCCGAATGAGACCTGCAGCTAGAGACTCCTTGATGTAGGTCTCCAAGGCCTCACGTTCAGGTCGAGAGATACTGTATAACCGTCCCTTGGGAAAGGCAGCTCCAGGAAACAGATTAATCGCACAGTCATAAGGTCGGTGGGGAGGAAGGGACAGAGCCTTCTGTTTACTGAATACTTCACCCAACTCGTGATATGTTTCTGGAACCAGGGACAAATCAGGAGGAGCAGAGTCACTGACCTGACTGGAAACAGCAGGAGAACAGGCAGTCCTAAGGCAGTTAGCATGACACTCAATGCTCCAACTAGTTACCTTACCCGTCACCCAATCAAACGAGGGATTGTGTTCCTTCAGCCAGGGGTAACCAAGAACCAGAGGAACATGGGGCGAGGACAGAATGAAGAAGGAGATAAACTCTGAATGATTCCCCGACACCAACATCTTAACCGGTTCAGTCCTCATAGTGATCCGTGCCAGACTACTGCCGTTCAGAGTGGTTGCTTCAATGGCTTCCGGCAATTGCTCCTTGGAAAGCCCCAGCTGTTCCACCAAGTCGGCATCAATAAAGCTGCCATCGGCACCTGAATCGATAAAAGCGTTCATCTCTAAGCTCTGATCCTTATTCATAAGGGTCGCAGGAAAACGGGGTCTGACAGGATCTTTGAGAGGTTGAAACTGGCTCGCTAACATTCCTCCCGAAACTAGCGAGCCGGGCAGTTTAACGGGCGCTGTGGACAAGCGGAGATGTAATGTCCCGAGCTACCACAGTAGAAACAGCTGTTGGTCTCACGTCTACGTTGGCGCTCCTCCTTAGTTAGCCCGTGTCACCCCACTTGCATTGGTTCAGAATCTGGTGGCAAGACCCCTCCACTAATCCCGTGTGGGGGATAACGATCAATACATTCTGGTTCACTTCCTGAACCGAATGGTACCCGAGTTGCTGATTGATTGGATGGACCCCACTGCTTCTCCCTCCTTCTCTCTCGGACTCTATTATCTACCCGAATAGATAAAGTAACCAAGCTGTCTAGGTCACTAGGCTCTGGATAGGATATCAGCTCGTCCTTGAGTTGCTCCGACAACCCCTTGTAAAAAGCCGCTTGTAGTGACTCCTCATTCCAACCACTCTCCACAGCCAATGTCCTGAACTCGATCATAAAGTCTGCCACACTGCGAGCTCCTTGGCGAAGAGTGAACAAACGTTTAGCTGCGTCCTTACCTCGGACTGGATGGTCAAAAAGCTTTCTCATCTCTCCCGTGAACTCCTGATATGAAGCCATGCAGGTCCCCTGTCGTTCCCAAACGGCTGAAGCCCATTCCAGAGCTCTTCCACGCAGCAGTTCAATAACAAAGGCTATCCTAGCCTTGTCAGTGGCGTAAGAATGGGGCTGCAGATCAAACACTAACCCACACTGCATAAGAAACTAACGGCATCTTCCCAAATCCCCTTCATATTTATCAGGCGTCGGTACCTTGGGTTCACGGAAGGAAACCGCTCCAGACACGGCAGGTGAGATGGGTGAAACAGGTGGTGAATGAATCGCCGGCAAACTGAGCTGATCCTGGATTTGTGTCAAGCTAGCAGATAAGTTCTGGATTGAACCCGCTATCTCCTGTAGCGCCGTCTTGTGTTGTCCCAATGTCTTCCCCTGCTGGGTAATGGCATGGCAAACGGAGTCCAGGTCCGCTGGGTTCATCCTTGGCCGGATCGTTCTGTCACGTTCTTTCAAAATCGAACCCAGAAGCAGACCAGGACAAGGAGCGTAGGAAGAAGGTGAGTATTTATTTACAAGTGAATGTGAATGGGTAGATATATCCAGGTGGCGTAGCGGGCAGCGGTGGTGAGTTGATGGGAGTAAATAGGTGAATCCAATGGGGTAGCGGAATCCTCCGACGACCAGGCGGGAATGGGGTAATTGATCCGGGTGAGTAACTGAAGACAAAACAAACGGAGGTAAGTTTAAGGCAAGCAATACGTAAAAAACAACAAAACAAATTCTATCCAACTTGATGCTGATACTATGGCACAACATACTGTTCATGGCTAACGATCCGGCAGGGAATGGATGTCAGGTCCGGGCTTATGAAGAGGAGAGATGATGATGATCAGGACCAGGTGTGCAGATAGCTGATGGGATACAGGTGCGGGTAATCAGAACTCCCAACTGGCTACATTGCCCGGCAACCAGACAGGGTGCGTTCCAGGACGCCGGAAAAAACACTCCAGGACAGAACACAGGCAAAAAAACGACTCAGGAAACGGGATTCGTGACACTTCTAAAATGGATATAATTATTTTTTCTTCTTCATCAATCTACACACAATACCCCATAATGACAAAGCGAAAACATGTTTTAAAAAATACCTTATTTACATAAGTATTCAGACCCTTTGCTATGAGACTCGAAATTGAGCTTAGGTGCATCTTGTTTCCATGAATCATCCTTGAGATGTTTCTGCAACTTGATTGGAGTCCACTTGTTGTAAATTCAATTGATTGGACGTGATTTGGAAAGGCACACACCTCTCTATATAAGGTCCCACAGTTGACAATGCATGTCAGAGCAAAAACCAAGAAATGAGGTCGAAAGAATTGTCCGTAGACCGCCAAGCCAGGATTTTGTCGAGGCACAGATGGCTAAGGCTAGCAAAACATTCTGCAGCATTGAAGGTCTCCAAGAGCACAGTGGCCTCCAGTTTGGAACCACCAAGACTCTTCCTAGAGCTGGCCGCCCGGCCAAATTGAGCAATCGGGGGAGAAGGGCCTTGGCCAGGGAGTTCCTCTGTGGAGATGGGAGAACCTACCAGAAGGACAACAATCTCTGCAGCACTCCACCAATCAGGCCTTTATGGTAGAGGCCAGACGGAAGCCACTCCTCAGTAAAAGGCACATGACAGCCCGCTTGGAGTTTGCCAAAAGGCACCTAAAGACTCTGACCATGAGAAACAAGATTCTCTGGATTGAGAGAAAGATGAACAGAGTAAAGTACAGAGAGTTCCTTGTTGAAAACCTTCTCCAGAGCGCTCAGAACCTCAGACTGGGGCGAAGATTCACCTTCCAACAGGACAATGACCCTATGCACTCAGCCAAGACAACGCAGGAGGGGCTTCGGGACAAGTCTCTGAGTGGCCTGAGTCCTTGAGTGGCCCAGCCAGAGCCCAGAGCCCAGACTTGAACCCGATCAAACATCTATGGAGAGACCTGAAAATAGCTGTGCAGCGACACTCCCTAATACAACCTGACAGAGCTTGAGAGGATCAGCAGAGAAGAATGGGAGAAACTCCCCAAATCAGGTGTGCCAAGCTTGTAGTGTCATACCCAAGAAGACTCAAGGCTTTTATCGCTGCCAAAGGTGCTTCAACAAAGTACTAAGTAAAGTCTCTGAATACTTTTTTATTTTTAATACATTTGAAAAAATATATAAAAACAGTTTTTTCTTCGTCATTATGGGTTATTGTGTTTAGATTGATGAGGGAAAACAACAATTGAATCCATTTTAGAACAAGGCTGTAACGTAACAAAATGTGGAAAAAGTAATGTGGTCTAAATTATTTCCGAATTCTCTGTATCTACAACTTTTCAAAATGTCAAAGAAATTAATCAACTTACCACAAAATCATTTTGTTGAAATATCTTCAAAAATTGTGGTGACATAGAGGACATTTTTTGTGGAGCAAGAGCAGTGTCAGCCAGGGAAAGTGTTGGTAAAATAATTTGGTGACATCTTGTGGTCTTAATGTGAGTTACAGTGTGTGTGTGTGGGGGGGGGGGGATATTGTACTCTAATAGTTCTTCACTGTATTTGAAAAATCTTTCCAATATTCTCCTGGCCTCGATAATCGCCAAGCTTCGGTGTGAAAGAGAAACATATCATGATCTGATGAACCCATATATCCAGTGGAAAGTCAGAAAAAACAGCTGTCTGTCCCGAGCTCACTGGTGCAGGAAACTCTAGGCAGACAGGCGGAGTAGAGAGATTAATAGGATTTGAAAGTACCAGAATTTTCATCAGGATATTTTCTTCTATTTTTATTTGTCGGCTTAAGGCCTATGTATTTTACTTAGTTGAAGATGGAAGTTATAGGCCTACATGCCGCCAATGGATCAAAGTGTAGGCTATCAATGTGTCCATATGGCAGAGGCTGGTGCTCTTGCCTTAGTTTAATTTGAACTTTTAGATTTTTATAATTTTTCATTCAGATTTTTGATTAACCATGTGACATTGATTTTGAAAAACTAAAACGTTATTATTGAAATTAAACTGTTCCATGAAAATGTGCATATAAAAAAATTATCATAACTGGCATGCAGATCGGTAGAAATGGTAGGATAAATTGTAAGCTTCCCCAAAATTGAAACTAACTAGCTGTCTATGGCATCTTACCCTCAACATAACATATTACTACTTTACTCAAAAACAAATCAACATTTTATCTCTGAACAAGTTGATGATTTATCTTAAGGCTTCCCTACATGTATATTGAAAAAAATTATGGATCTTACTTCATTGGATTATTTCTAAATTACCAAAAATGTGATCAACAATTGTTTTGATGGAATGACTTAAAAAATGTTGATGAAACAGAGAACATTTGTAGTTGATCAAGACTAGTGCCAAGGAAATGTAAAAATGTTTTGGGGACATCTTATGGTTGTTGTTGAGAATTACAGGGGGTGTCTTACCCAAGGGGGAGTGTCACCCCATAGTACCCTATAAATGCTTACAATGGAACAGTCAACAACATTTTTTTAAGTCATTCCATCAAAACAATTGTTGATCAAATTTTTGGTCATTTACAAATAATCCAATGAAGTAAGATCCATAATTAAGGACCATTATAATGTGATAATGTGAGCACTGCTCCTCTCACCACAAATACACTCTCAAGCCTCCTGTCAATTTGTGAGTGTTTGTTTCTTTGTTAGTTATTTTTCCCTTTACCAAACCTTCCCGTAGTCGGCAATATCACAACTGTTATTCTCTTGTTACAAATTATTGGCTCCCTTGATGAAGATGAGCAAAAAATACTATATAAAATAAATATAAATACTGAGATATACAGTGGGGCAAAAAAATATTTAGTTAGCCACCAATTGTGCAAGTTCTCCCACTTAAAAAGATGAGAGAGGCGTGTAATTTTCATCATAGGTACACTTCAACTATGACAGACAAAAAAATCCAGAAAATCACATTGTAGGATTTTTAATGAATTTATTTGCAAATTATGGTGGAAAATAAGTATTTGGTCAATAACAAAAGTTTATCTCAATACTTTGTTAAATACCCTTTGTTGCCAATGACAGAGGTCAAACGTTTTCTGTAAGTCTTCACAAGGTTTTCACACACTGTTGCTGGTATTTTGGCCCATTCCTCCATGCAGATCTCCTCTAGAGCAGTGATGTTTTGGGGCTGTTGCTGGGCAACACGGACTTTCATCTCCCTCCAAAGATTTTCTATGGGGTTGAGATCTGGAGACTGGCTAGGCCACTCCAGGACCTTGAAATGCTTCTTATGAAGCCACTCCTTCGTTGCCCGGGCGGTGTGTTTGGGATCATTGTCATGCTCAAAGACCCAGCCACGTTTCATCTTCAATGACCTTGTTGATGGAAGGAGGTTTTCACTCAAAATCTCACGATACATGGCCCCATTCATTCTTTCCTTTACACGGATCAGTCATCCTGGTCCCTTTGCAGAAAAACAGCCCCAAAGCATGATGTTTCCACCCCCATGCTTCACAGTAGGTATGGTGTTCTTTGGATGCAACTCAGCATTCTTTGTCCTCCAAACACGACGAGTTGAGTTTTTACCAACAATTTCTATTTTGGTTTCATCTGACCATATGACATTCTCCCAATCTTCTTCTGGATCATCCAAATGCTCTCTAGCAAACTTCAAACGGGCCTGGACATGTACTGGCTTAAGCAGGGGGACACGTCTGGCACTGCAGGATTTGAGTCCCTGGTGGCGTAGTGTGTTACTGTGGTAGGCTTTGTTACTTTGGTCCCAGCTCTCTGCAGGTCATTCACTAGGTCCCCCCGTGTGGTTCTGGGATTCTTGCTCACCGTTCTTGTGATCATTTTGACCCCACGGGGTGAGATCTTGCGTGGAGCCCCAGATCGAGGGAGATTATCAGTGGTCTTGTATGTCTTCCATTTCCTAATAATTGCTCCCACAGTTGATTTCTTCAAACCAAGCTGCTTACCTATTGCAGATTCAGTCTTCCCAGCCTGGTGCAGGTCTACAATTTTGTTTCTGGTGTCCTTTGACAGCTCTTTGGTCTTGGCCATAGTGGAGTTTGGAGTGTTACTGTTTGAGGTTGTGGACAGGTGTCTTTTATACTGATAACAAGTTCAAACAGGTGCCATTAATACAGGTAACGAGTGGAGGACAGAGGGGCCTCTTAAAGAAGAAGTTACAGGTCAGTGAGAGCCAGAAATCTTGCTTGTTTGTAGGTGACCAAATACTTATTTTCCACCATCATTTGCAAATAAATTCATTAAAAATCCTACAATGTGATTTTCAGGATTTTTTTTCTCATTTTGTCTGTCATAGTTGAAGTGTACCTATGATGAAAATTACAGGCCTCTCTCATCTTTTTAAGTGGGAGAACTTGCACAATTGGTGGCTGACTAAATACTTTTTTGCCCCACTGTATACTGGGTGTAGAAAATATTAAGAACACCTTGCTAATATTGAGCTGCATTTAACAAGTGACATCAATAAGGGATCATAGCTTTCACTGGTTATTCTATAATATGGAAAGAGCAGGTGTTTATAATGTTTTGTACACTCAGTGTATTGTATGCTCCAAAAAATTGAGAAATTATATTATGGTCATTTTGCTGTTATGGGTCTATTTTGCTTGTAAAGGTCAATATCATCATGAACTTTACCAAGTACCAGGAAATTCTTGCCAAAAACCTGGTTGCCTACTGTATGCCAGGAGGCTGACACTTGGCTGCAAGACAATAACCCCAAGCACACATTAAAATCCATAAAGAAATGGTTCATTGACCACAAAATCAACATTTTGCAATGGCCATCTCAGTCTCTTGAACCACATTGAAAACAATCTCATTAAACATTTTGGAAAAGGCTCAGTGTTGCTATCCTTACAAGGTTGCCAATAGTTTTGGCCCCAATATTTGAGATTTACATTTTTTTTACTTGCGAAATTAATAATAGAATTTCCCCATTTGTTTGAGCATGCAATATAGCTCAGTATTTGTATTATTTATTATTATTATTTAGTCTTTTTTGCTCATCTTTATCAAGGGTGACAATAATTATGGACCTGACGGTATGTGAAATCATCAAATCAAATCAAAGGTTATTTGTCACGTGCACCGAATACAACAGGTGTAGAACTTACAGTGAAATGCTTACTTACAGGCTCTAACCAATAGTGCAAAAATGTGTGTGTGTGTGTGTGGGAGGGGGGGGGGGGGGGGTAAGTAAAGAAATAGAACAACAGTAAAAAGACATTTGAAAATAAGAGTAGCAAGGCTATATACAGACACCGGTTAGTCAGGCTTATTGAGGTAGTATGTACATGTAGGTATGGTTAAAGTGACTATGCATATATGATGAACAGAGAGTAGCAGTAGCGTAAAAAGAGGGGTTGGCGGGTGGTGGGACACAATGCAGATAGCCCGGTTAGCCAATGTGTGGGAGCACTGGTTGGTCGGGCCAATTGAGGTAGTATGTACATGAATGTATAGTTAAAGTGACTATGCATATAAGATAAACAGAGAGTAGCAGCAGCGTAAAAGAGGGGTTGGGGGGGGGCACACAATGCCAATAGTCCGGGGTAAAAACTGTTGGGAAGCCTTTTTGTCCTAGACTTGGCACTCCGGTACCGTTTCCATGCGGTAGTAGAGAGAACAGTCTATGACTGGGGTGGCTGGGGTCTTTGACAATTTTTAGGACCTTCCTCTGACATCGCCTGGTGTAGAGGTCCTGGATGGCAGGCAGCTTAGCCCCAGTGATGTACTGGGCCGTACGCACTACCCTCTGAAGTGCCTTGCGGTCGGAGGCCGAGCAATTGCCGTACCAGGCAGTGATGCAACCGGTCAGGATGCTCTCGATGTTGCAGCTGTAGAACCTTTTGAGGATCTCAGGACCCATGCCAAATCTTTTTAGTTTCCTGAGGGGGAATAGGCTTTGTCGTGCCCTCTTCACGACTGTCTTGGTGTGTTTGGACCATTCTAGTTTGTTGTTGATGTGGACACCAAGGAATTTGAAGCTCTCAACCTGCTCCACTACAGCCCCGTCGATGAGAATGGGGACGTGCTCGGTTCTCCTTTTCCTGTAGTCCACAATCATCTCCTTAGTCTGGTTACGTTGAGGGATAGGTTGTTATTCTGGCACCACCCGGCCAGGTCTCTGACCTCCTCCCTATAGTCTGTCTCCCCTCTCTCTCTCTGTATTCTCCCCTCTCTCATTTGTATTTGTTTGTATTTAATTCAACTATTCAAAAATTAGGATTTTGATTGCATGGCCCGAATCAACAGTTGAAAGTTTCATAATAATAAGAAAATATGGACAAAGGGAAAAAATAAAGATGGGTGTGAATAGAGAACAATTTATATGGGTCTAATTTGTTTTAATAAATGTTTAATAAAAATACAGACTTTTTGTTTTAGGGGTTGATGCACTCAAATGAGTCTCAGAGAGAGAGGGGGGCACAGCTTCTAAAATTAATCTCTCTGGAGTGAGAGAGGATGGGGGCACTGCCTCTAAAATGAGTCTCGCAGAGAGGGCACTGTCTCTACAATGAGTCTATCTGGTGAACATGACGCCGAAGCTAAGAGGTAAGATGAGAATTCAGCACCTGCTGATGCATGTTCTCGATGTTAGAGGTTAGTGAAATTAATTCATCATCATGAGGCAGAATATCTGAGACTAAGGGCACGACTCAATCAGTAGCACAGAAGATTAGAGTTATAGCACGATTGACATTTAAAGGCAATGTTTCCGGGTTCGCAGAGACTACATTCACGTGAAGGGAGGCCTTCACTGGAAATTTACGGAAAAAACGTTTCAGTATCAACCGGGCTACAACGTAGATCTTCGGCACTACGGATTGAATCGAGCCCTAAATGTCTATTTGTTGTGTGAAGCCCAATCCAGCAGGAGAGACCCGCCTCACCTGCAACCAGCTATGTGTCCATAAATAGTAACCAGTCTTTGTATCGACCTATAGAATTCAGAGAGGGAGAGTTTTCTACTGAACAATGGTAAGAACTCATGAGTTATGGTCAATGAGTAAAACAACTGAGCCTCAATCGAAGAATCCACTACTTCTCAGATAGAGTTCAGTGTGTCAAATCGGAGGGCCTGTTGTCCGGACCTCTGGCAGTCTCTATGGGGGTGCCACAGGGTTCAATTCTCGGGCCGACTCTCTTCTCTGTATACATCAATGATGTCGCTCTTGCTGCTGGTGATTCTCTGATCCACCTCTACGCAGACGACACCATTTTATATACATCTGGCCATTCTTTGGACACTGTGTTAACTAACCTCCAGACGAGCTTCAATCCCATACAACTCTCCTTCCGTGGCCTCCAACTGCTCTTAAATGCAAGTAAAATTAAATGCAGGCTCTTCAACCGATCGCTGCCCGCTCGTCCAGCATCACTACTCTGGACGGTTCTGACTTAGAATATGTGGACAACTACAAATACCTAGGTGTCTGGTTAGACTGTAAACTCTCCTTCCAGACTCACATTAAGCATCTCCAATCCAAAATTAAATCTAGAATCGGCTTTCTATATCGCAACCTAAGCATCCTTCACTCATGCTGCCAAACATACCCTCGTAAATCTGACTATCCTACCGATCCTTGACTTCGGCAATGTCATTTACAAAATAGCCTCCAACACTCTACTCAACAAATTGGATGCAGTCTATCACAGTGCCATCTGTTTTGTCACAAAAGCCCCATATACTACCCACCACTGCGACCTGTACTCTCTCATTGGCTGCCCCTCGCTTCATACTCATCGCTACAAGTCTTTGCTAGGTAAAGCCCCGCCTTATCTCAGCTCACTGGTCACCATAGCAGCACCCACCCGTAGCACACGCTCCAGCAGGTATATTTCACTGGTCATCCCCAAAGCCAATTCCTACTTTGGCCGCCTTTCCTTCCAGTTCTCTGCTGCCAATGACTGGAACGAACTGCAAAAATCACTGAAGCTGGAGACTCATATCTCCCTCACTAACTTTAAGCACCAGCTGTCAGAGCAGCTCACAGATCACTGCACCTGTACATAGCCCATCTGTAAATAGTCCATCCAACTACCTCATCCCCATACTGTTATTTATTTATCTTGCTCCTTTGCACCCCAGTATCTCTACTTACACATGCATTTTCTGCACATCTATCACTCCAGTGTTTAACTGCTATATTGCAATTACTTCGCCACTATGGCATATTTATTGCCTTACCTCCCTTATCTTACCTCATTTGCACACACTGTATATAGACTTTTGTTTTTGTATTATTGACTGTGTGTTTGTTTATTCCATGTGCAACTCTGTGTTGTTGTTTGTGTCGCACTGCTTTGCTTTATTTTGGCCAGGTCGCAGTTGTAAATGAGAACTTGTTCTCAACTAACCTACCTGGTTAAATAAAGGTTTTTAAAAATATAATCCAGCAAGTGGAAAGTTCGATACTGATGATGAAGTGAAACAGACTGAAAAACAATCTAAGAATCCAGCAAGTTTAAAGGTCAATATTCATGACTTGATACAGATTGAGGCACAATCCAAGAATCCAGCAAGTTGAAGGCTCGATATTGATGACTTGATACAGATTGAGACTCAACCAAAAAAATCCAGCAAGTGGAAAGGTCGATACTGATGACTTGATACGGATTGAGACTCAATCCATGAATCCATCAAGTGGAGAGGTTGATAATGAGGATTTGATACAGATTGAGACACAATCCAATAATCCAGCCAGTGAAAAGGTTGATACTGATGACTTGATACGGATTGAGACTCAATCCATGAATCCATCAAGTGGAGAGGTTGATAATGAGGATTTGATACAGATTGAGACACAATCCAAGAATCCTGCAAGTGGAAAAGTTGGTATTGATGACTTGATACAGTTTGACACACATTCCTTGAGTCCTTGACTACATACAGTCCTTGAGTACATGTTGAGTACAGATAAGAGAGCAAAGATGCCTAAGACTCTGACAGATGTACACACACTTCCTGGTATTTCAAGCCAAACAGAAAATGGCTAAATATAGTGGAAAAAACATGGTAGATACACACTAGGATAAAGAGAGCATTCTGGCACTGGGAAAACTGGCTTTTCTACAGCTGGAAAAAGGCAACTGTAACGGCTTTCTTCTGTGGACGAAGGAGAGGACCAAAGCGCAGCGTGGTTAGTGTTCATCATGTTTAATAAAGACGATAAACGTGAACACTACAAAATACAAAACAACAAATGTGAAAAAAACAAAACAGTTCTGTCTGGTGCAGACACACGAAGACAAAAGACAACCACCCACAAACCCAACACAAAACAGGCTACCTAAATATGGTTCCCAATCAGAGACAATGACTAACACCTGCCTCTGATTGAGAACCATATCAGGCCAAACATAGAAACGGGAAAACTAGACACACAACATAGAATGCCCACTCAGCTCACGTCCTGACCAACACTAAAACAAAGAAAACACAAAAGAACTATGGTCAGAACGTGACAGCAACCTGATTTTCCATGAGGCAGACCTGGAAGAGTGTGGCAATGATGTCACTGAAGCTTCTGTATACTCAGGAGTGTGCACAGGGATATTTAGGGAGGTAAGTGGAGTGGTCCAGAAGAAGATGTACTGTTTTGTGCGTCGGAGAATTCAGGAGTTTCTTGCTGCTCGATATGTTTTTCTCTCATTCAAGAACAACAATGTGAATGCACTAGTCAAATTGGACTAATTTCCGAGACAGACCCGATGACAGTCTTCCACAAGAGTGCTGTTGATAAGGCCTTACAAATCCGAAATGGACATCTTGACCTGTTCCTCCGCTTCCTTCTGAGCCTCTCACTGGAGTCCAATCAGAAACTCTTAGAAAGAATACTGACACAGTCAAGAAATAGCTCAAAGAGTCATGAGGAGACAGTCAAGTACATCAAGGAGAAGATCAGGGAGATTCCCTCTCTAGAGAGATGCATCAATCTGTTCCACTGTCTAAATGAACTGAATGACCATTCTCTAATGGAGGAGATCCAAACCTACCTGAGCTCAGGTGGAAAATAACTCTCACCTGCACAATGGTCAGCACTGGCCTTTGTGTTGCTGACTTCAGAACAGGTCCTGGACATGTTTGACCTAAAGAAATACATCAGATCAG
Source organism: Salvelinus alpinus (assembly GCF_045679555.1). Classification (NCBI taxonomy): domain Eukaryota; kingdom Metazoa; phylum Chordata; class Actinopteri; order Salmoniformes; family Salmonidae; genus Salvelinus; species Salvelinus alpinus. The sequence goes on from NC_092094.1 coordinate 70,739,523, forward strand.
AAGAATGTCTTCTGAGGCTGCTGCCTGTAGTCAAAGTTGTGAAAACAGCTCTGTAAGTATGCACATTATATTTAAAATCTGATGAGCAGGGATATTTATCATGTGTTACATATCATCAAATGCAAAACCCTCATCATTGTATTTTTAACGCATCTTGTCTAGGTTAAGTCAATGTGAACTTACAGAGACATGCTGTAGTCCTCAACTCTGACCTCACACCCCTCATACATGAGAGAGCTGGACTTGAGTGACAATGACGTGAAAGATTCAGGAGTGAAGCTGCTCTCTAGAGGACTGATGAATCCCCACTGTAAAGACATAGTTTAGAAAGTTGTTTTAGTTGCCTGGCTTGCTAGAGTTGCATATACAAAATATGTTTTAAAGGGATGACTTTATTGGTGTTAAAATAGAGGAAATATGCTGTTTGGAGTACAAGGCGTCTGATGTCATGCAGAGACTTGTTTATACTTTTTCATAACGGCAATGACAAATTCGATGTCGGACGACAATAGAATTTTCATGATGTCACTGCGACAAGTGTCTACAGACATGTCGACAGTTTAATAACCAGCTTTTAAACTTTTTTCATGTCTGTGTGACAAGGAAACCGACAGTCGCAGTAACGGTCTACAGACATTCCACCGTAGTATAAATTAAATATTGTTTTGACAGCAAAACTTGACGCATTTTAATTGTTTACAGACATGTCGTTAGACCAAGTATAAACCAGCCTTAAGCCTGTGCCAACATGAGCCGTAAACCTGTGTCAACATTATTTGGTGAAATTGTGTGGTTCAGTACAATAGAGGCCTCACATGACTGTCTTTTGTAAGGTAGCATGTTGAGACAAAGGCATGCTCTGCAGCTTGGGTCTCCTTTTCCAATTCAATTTATATAATTTATTTAGGTTGAATATGTGTAGACCTACCTCCAACTGCTGTGAGGCTCTGGCCTCAGCTCTCAGCTCTCAGCTCTAATTCTCAACACCTGAGAGAGCTGGAACTGAGTGACAATGATCTGCTGGATTCAGGAGTGAAGCTGCTTTCTGCTGGACTGGAGAATGCACACTGTAAACTTGAGATACTGAGGTAAGTCTTGCTGTACTTGTTCAACATAGTTTTTCACAATTCTTTCACATGGCTTTTAGGGCACAATATTGGCCCAGTGTTTTTTGGTTCAGCTAAACTGAATGTTCATAGTTCCCAAACAAATAACTTTAAATTAATGATATCAAATAATGTGGTGACTTTCATAAAGATATGGAATATTTCTGGGAATAAGAAACCGTGTCATGGAAAAGGGCGAAATACAGAGCACTTGGTCCACCGCCAGAGGGTAGTGGTGTCATTGAAATCATATTAAACTCTCTGCTAGGTTGTCATTCTGTGGAGTCAAAGAGGACGGCTGTGCTTCTCTGGCCTCAGCTCTGAAGTCAAACCCCTCACACATGAGAGAGCTAGACCTGATCTTCAACTGCCCAGGAGACTCTAGAGAGAGACTGCTCTCTGCTAGATTGAAGGACCCACACTTCAAACTCAAGTAAGTTGATTATTTAGGTGAATATCTAGCAATGCACGGAATTATACAGTTAGCGTCTATGTATAATATTTTGACCCTCTTTCTCTCTTCGTCGAAAAGCTCAGTTTGCACACAGCACTGCATAGGCCCACATAGGCTGTTGCGTGCGTGCTTGTGTGCATGCATATGTCAATCACATGCTATTCTTCTGTTTTTACCGTAGTATGGACCGTGGAGAGTGCAGGGCTGATAAACCTGGGCAAAAGAGATGTAAGTAGAATAATTATTATTTAATTAAAAGTTTAAAAAATAGAGCAATCATTCCAAAGTGAATAATGATGATTTGTAAATGTATTGTTCCTTGGTCTCCCCCATCAGATGCCTGTGAGCTCACACTGGACACACGCACAGTACACAAACTGCTCTCACTGCCTGAGGAGAAGAGAAAGGTGACACGGGAGAAAGAGGAGCAGCAGTATCCTGATCACCCAGATATATTTCAGATAGAGCCACAGGTGCTGTGTAAAGAGGAGCTGTGTGGGTGCTGTTACTGGGAGGTAGAGTGGAGGGATGGGGCTAGGATAGGAGTGACATATAAAGGAATCAGCAGGAGGCAGGGAGGTCACGATTCAAGTCTTGGACACAATGACAAGTCATGGATTCTATTCTACTCGCATAACAAATGTTATGCCCATCACAATAATAAGACCACTAGGATACCTGCCTCCTTCTCCCACTCTAACAGAGTAGGAGTGTATCTGGACAGGGTGGCCGGCACTCTTTCCTTCTACAGTGTCTCATCCAAAACACTCACCCACCTGTACACATTCTACGCCACATTCACTGAACCCCTCTACCCAGGGTTTCGGCTTCGGCTCGTCTCGTCAGTGTCCCTGTGACGGGTAGAACAGCCTCCTCTGTCCTGGAGCAACACCTGAGTCTTTAGGGAAGTCAAACTCCTGTTCAAACACAACCATGTGTCATTGTCACGTGTGCTCCCTCTCCGGCCTCTAGGTCACCAGGCTGCTCGTTATGGTGCACACCTGTCAGCATCGTTACGCGCATCTGCGTTTAATGACACTCACCTGGACTCCATCACCTCCTTGATTACCTGCCCTGTATATGTCTCTCCCGTTGGTTCCTTCCCCAGGGGTCATTGTTTCTGTTTCATGTCTGTGCGTTGTTCGTGGTTCTTGTTCCGTTTCATTTATTCACTCCCTGAACTTGCTTCCCGACTCCCAGCGCACACGTTACAGTCATGATGGAATAGGTTTCACTTTGAACTCAACCACACACACGTACACACACTCAAGTCAAGAGTTGAAAACTGTCAGGGAAGTCAAACTCCTGTTCAAACACAACCATGTGTCAGGGGCGGGGGCGGGGGGGCGGGGGTGTATGCCTTATGATCAACGAGACGTGGTGTGATCATAACAACATACAGGAACTCAAGTCATTCTGTTCACCAGATTTAGAATTCCTCACAATCAAATGTCGACCGCATTATCTACCAAGGGAATTATCTTCGATTATAATCACAGCCGTATATATTCCCCCCCAAGCAGACACATCGATGGCCCTGAACGAACTTCATTTGACTCTTTGTAAACTGGAAACCACACACCCTGAGGCTGCATTCATCGTAGCTGGGGATTTTAACAAGGCTAATCTGAAAACAAAACTCCCTAAATTCTATCAGCATATCGATTGTGCTACCAGGGCTGGTAAAACCTTGGATCATTGTTATACTAACTTCCGCGACGCATATAAGGCCCTCCCCCGCCCTCCTTTCGGAAAAGCTGACCACGACTCCATTTTGTTGCTTCCAGCCTACAAACAGAAACTAAAACAGCAAGCTCCCGCGCTCAGGTCTGTTCAACGCTGGTCCGACCAATCTGATTCCACGCTTCAAGACTGCTTCGATCACGTGGATTGGGATATGTTCCGCATTGCGTCCAACAACAACATTGATGAATATGCTGTTTCGGTGAGCGAGTTCATTAGAAAGTGCATTGACGATGTCGTACCCACAGCAACGATTAAAACATTCCCAAACCAGAAACCGTGGATTGATGGCAGCATTCGCGCGAACCACTGCTTTTAACCAGGGCAAGGTGACCGGAAACATGATCGAATACAAACAGTGTAGCTATTCCCTCCGCAAGGCAATCAAACAAGCTAAGTCCCAGTATAGAGACAAAGTAGAGTCGCAATTCAACAGCTCAGACACAAGAGGTATGTGGCAGGGTCTACAGTCAATCACGGATTACAAAAAGAAAACCAGCCCCGTCGCGGACCAGGATGTCTTGCTCCCAGACAGACTAAATAACTTTTTTGCTCGCTTTGAGGACAATACAGTGCCACTGACACGGCCCGCTACCAAAACCTGCGGGCTCTCCTTCACTGCAGCCGAGGTGAGTAAAACATTTAAACGTGTTAACCCTCGCAAGGCTGCAGGCCCAGACGGCATTCCCAGCCGCGTCCTCAGAGCATGCGCAGACCAGCTGGCTGGTGTGTTTAAGGACATATTCAATCAATCCTTATCCCAGTCTGCTGTTCCCACATGCTTCAAGAGGGCCACCATTGTTCCTGTTCCCAAGAAAGCTAAGGTAACTGAGCTAAACGACTACCGCCCCATAGCACTCACTTCCGTCATCATGAAGTGCTTTGAGAGACTAGTCAAGGACCATATCACCTCCACCCTACCTGACACCCTAGACCCACTCCAATTTGCTTACCGACCCAATAGGTCCACAGACGACGCAATCGCAACCACACTGCACACTGCCCTAACCCATCTGGACAAGAGGAATACCTATGTGAGAATGCTGTTCATCGACTACAGCTCAGCATTTAACACCATAGTACCCTCCAAACTCGTCATCAAGCTCGAGACCCTGGGTCTCGACCCCGCCCTGTGCAACTGGGTCCTGGACTTCCTGACGGGCCGCCCCCAGGTGGTGAGGGTAGGTAACAACATCTCCACCCCGCTGATCCTCAACACTGGGGCCCCACAAGGGTGCGTTCTGAGCCCTCTCCTGTACTCCCTGTTCACCCCCGACTGCGTGGCCATGCACGCCTCCAACTCAATCATCAAGTTTGCGGACGACACTACAGTGGTAGGCTTGATTACCAACAACGACGAGACGGCCTACAGGGAGGAGGTGAGGGCCCTCGGAGTGTGGTGTCAGGAAAATAACCTCACACTCAACGTCAACAAAACAAAGGAGATGATTGTGGACTTCAGGAAACAGCAGAGGGAGCACCCCCCTATCCACATCGACGGGGCAGTAGTGGAGAAGGTGGAAAGTTTTAAGTTCCTCGGTGTACACATCACGGACAAACTGAATTGGTCCACCCACACAGACAGCGTTGTGAAGAAGGCGCAGCAGCGCCTCTTCAACCTCAGGAGGCTGAAGAAATTCGGCTTGTCACCAAAAGCACTCACAAACTTCTACAGATGCACAATCGAGAGCATCCTGTCGGGCTGTATCACCGCCTGGTACGGCAACTGCTCCGCTCACAACCGTAAGGCTCTCCAGAGGGTAGTGAGGTCTGCACAACGCATCACCGGGGGCAAACTACCTGCCCTCCAGGACACCTACACCACCCGATGTCACAGGAAGGCCATAAAGATCCTCAAGGACAACAACCACCCGAGCCACTGCCTGTTCACCTCGCTATCATCCAGAAGGCGAGGTCAGTACAGGTGCATCAAAGCAGGGACCGAGAGACTGAAAAACAGCTTCTATCTCAAGGCCATCAGACTGTTATACAGCCACCACTAACATTTAGTGGCCGCTGCCAACATACTGACTCAACTCCAGCCACTTTAATAATGGGAATTGATGGAAATTATGTAAAAATGTATCACTAGCCACTTTAAACAATGCCACTTAATATAATGTTTACATACCCTACATTACTCATCTCATATGTATAGACTGTACACTATACCATCTAATGCATCTTGCCTATGCCGTTCTGTACCATCACTCATTCATATATCTTTATGTACATATTCTTTATCCCTTTACACTTGTGTGTATAAGGTAGTAGTTGTGGAATTGTTAGGTTAGATTACTTGTTGGTTATTACTGCATTGTCGGAACTAGAAGCACAAGCATTTCGCTACACTCGCATTAACATCTGCTAACCATGTGTATGTGACAAATAAAATTTGATTTGACGGAATAGGTTTCACGTTGAACTTGACCACACACACACGTAAACACACTCAAGTCATGAGTTAACATCTGTTCATGTACTGTACATCATCATTAATATACTCCAATGTAGTTGACCACTGTAGTTGAATATACCCCACTGTAGTTGACCATATACTCCACTGTAGTTGAATGTATTCAAGTTGACCACACTGCACTGTAAAAACATTTAATTTGGAGGGATCTCAAGCAGGGATCTCGTCATTTCTTATCCTTGGTTTTTATAAATGTTCATGTTTAATTATGTCATTGTTGTAACTGTAATTCTCTTTCTGTATGAACTCAATACACTGAATGGAATATCCTGTACATGTCAGATTTATTTAGCAAAATTGAGTTGAATAAAAGATTTACAAATGTTACTTGACTGAAAATATTGTTTTGTTATAGCATGCTAATACCGGTTATCAATTTAATTTGCTTGATAGCGAGTTCACTCATTTTAAAATGCATATGCTCCATGCCTCTCTCGACCTAGTTACTGCTCTGTACATGGTTGGATTCACTTAGAATGTAACACTCAAACTTCATCATTCCTAAAAACTCCAGCGTTGTTTGCATTCTATTTCGAACCCCCATTTTATCATCCCAGGTTCATCATTCATCTCTCTTCCTTTCTTCAGGCGGTTCAGATAACATCTCCTCCTCTTTTTCCAACCCTGCGGATCACTACTGTAAAGTCTTCTAAATTATCTCTATTTTTTCTCAAATGGAAGGAGGCTGACAGAGGAGCGCTTTGTTTCTCACTCTTGATATCTTTAATTGCTGGTAAAAGACACACACACACAGACAGTGTGTTGAGTACTTGGTGACTGCAGTTCTTATAAAAGGATCTCCATAAATGGTGATGCAAACTAAAACATGCAGTCCTATGAGATACAATAATAAACGTATAATATCATAAAAAGTCAGAAGTATGTTGAAGATTTAAGGCTTTTGCTTTGCAAGCCCCACAATAAAATGACAAGGGAACAACATTCCCACCTCTTTGATTGTCAATAATAAAATTTTGACCATATTCTTGATGAAGAATGTTAATAAACTCACTCACTTGAGACCACAAAATCAATCAAATAGTGCTGCTAATAGCTCTATGTTGACAAAAAAAATTCAGAGATTCAGTTATAAAATAAATTAAGTTCATTATCATTTATACACACATTCTACCTGGTTTAAGTCATTTAAGTTCAGACTGGAGTATTTTTTTAATCAAAAATAAATAAATCATTATAATTGTATTTTTCTTTTAATTACTCAGACACCCGAGTGGGTACTCAAAACCTCCCAAATGTGCGTCGCGACCCATCAGTTGAGAATCGCTGCATTAAAATACTTGCGTGACATACCTGGAAAAGACACACACACACACACAAACAAACATGGTCCTGTGTCTTGGTGAATACTTGGCGACTGCAGTTTTTACAACAGAATCTGGGTATCGAGAAATAAAATCATATTTCATTATTCAAGAAACCAATGCTAATGTGAGCATACCTATAGCATAACCATATTAAGCAATGGGCGGAGCTAGCATAGCTAACTGAGGTGAAATGCGAAATGTCCAGTTACTGGGCAGAAGTCCAATTAAACCATCACAAAACACGCTAACATAAATAACGGGGATAGCACTTTAGAGGTTTACAACTTACAACAAGTTATACAGTATATCTAAAAAAATATTGAAATACAATGGATAGCTTGGTGCACAATACATAGCTACCTCCAGCAATGGTAAAACAACTAAGCTGAGAACGCAAAAGACCCAGGATGTGACCACAGAACTGCAGTCCCATATTACGCCAGTAGAGATCACTCTGAACACATGACAACATGAAAAACAAATAATTTTGGTGAGTCACTCAACTCAACAGGGCTATTTCTAACCCTGTTATTTTATTTATTTATATATTTACCCTTTATTTAACTAGGCAAGTCAGTTAAGAACAAATTCTTATTTACCCCGGCCAAAACCTAACCCGGAGAACCCTGGTCCAATACACCTGTCTGTTCACAAGCTGCTCTGTAGCTCCATCAACAGTGTGTAGCAACATCTCTGCATACAGTGGGGAGAACAAGTATTTGATACACTGCCGATTTTGCAGGTTTTCCTACTTACAAAGCATGTAGAGGTCTGTCATTTTTATCATAGGTACACTTCAACTGTGAGAGACGGAATCTAAAACAAAAATCCAGAAAATCACATTGTATGATTTTTAAGTAATTAATTTGCATTTTATTGCAAGACATAAGTATTTGATCACCTTCCAACCAGTAAGAATTCCGGCTCTCACAGACCTGTTAGTTTTTCTTTAAGAAGCCCTCCTGTTCTCCTCTCATTACCTGTATTAACTGCACCTGTTTGAACTCGTTACCTGTATAAAAGACACCTGTCCACACGCTCAATCAAACAGACTCCAACCTCTCCACAATGGCCAAGACCAGAGAGCTGTGTAAGGACATCAGGGATAAAATTGTAGACCTGCACAAGGCTGGGATGGGCTACAGGACAATAGGCAAGCAGCTTGGTGAGAAGGCAACAACTGTTGGCGCAATTATTAGAAAATGGAAGAAGTTCAAGATGACGGTCAATCATCCTCGGTCTGGGGCTCCATGCAAGATCTCACCTCGTGGGGCATCAATGATCATGAGGAAGGTGAGGGATCAGCCCAGAACTACACGGCAGGACCTGGTCAATGACCTGAAGAGAGCTGGGACCACAGTCTCAAAGAAAACCATTAGTAACACACTATGCCGTCATGGATTAAAATACTGCAGCGCACGCAAGGTCCCCCTGCTCAAGCCAGGGCATGTCCAGGCCCGTCTGAAGTTTGCCAATGACCATCTGGATGATCCAGAGGAAGAATGGGAGAAGGTCATGTGGTCTGATGAGACAAAAATTGAGCTTTTTGGTCTAAACTCCACTCGACGTGTTTGGAGGAAGAAGAAGGATGAGTACAACCCCAAGAACACCATCCCAACCGTGAAGCGTGGAGGTGGAAACATCATTCTTTGGGGATGCTTTTCTGCAAAGGGGACAGGACGACTGCACCGTATTGAGGGGAGGATGGATGGGGCCATGTATCGCGAGATCTTGGCCAACGACCTCCTTCCCTCAGTAAGAGCATTGAAGATGGGTCGTGGCTGGGTCTTCCAGCATGACAACGACCCGAAACACACAGCCAGGGAAACTAAGGAGTGGCTCCGTAAGAAGCATCTCAAGGTCCTGGAGTGGCCTAGCCAGTCTCCAGACCTGAACCCAATAGAAAATCTTTGGAGGGCGCTGAAAGTCCGTATTGCCCAGCGACAGCCCCGAAACCTGAAGGATCTGGAGAAGGTCTGTATGGAGGAGTGGGACAAAATCCCTGCTGCAGTGTGTGCAAACCTGGTCAAGAACTCCAGGAAACGTATGATCTCTGTAATTGCAAACAAAGGTTTCTGTACCAAATATTAAGTTCTGCTTTTCTGATGTATCAAATACTTATGTCATGCAATAAAATGCAAATTAATTACTTAAAAATCATACAATGTGATTTTCTGGATTTTTGTTTTAGATTCCGTGTCTCACAGTTGAAGTGTACCTATGATAAAAATTACAGACCTCTACATGCTTTGTAAGTAGGAAAACCTGCAAAATCGGCAGTGTATCAAATACTTGTTCTCCCCACTGTATATGCATACTGTTATTAATACATACGCATGTTGTGATCTAGCCCGATGTAGTCATTTTGTTGTTACATCTTTTATTTTATTTGTAGTGTTTATCGCTTAAGGAGATCGGACACTGTCTGTCTGTCTGTCTGTCTGTCTGTCTGTCTGTCTCTGTCTCTGTCTCTGTCTCTGTCTCTGTCTCTGTCTCTGTCTCTGTCTCTGTCTCTGTCTCTGTCTCTGTCTCTGTCTCTGTCTCTCTCTCTCTCTCTCTCTCTCTCAAGTTCATATATATTGTGAGTGCAATAAAACAAATATTAGGATTAATATGCATATGCCACCATGTGATCACATTATAGCAATAAAATATAAATAAAAACAACGGAGTGGCTGCGGTTCCGTATTTTCTGGAACAGGTATTTTCTGGACTAATGATATGGAGATCTCTGCACTTGTGCAGCAGGATCCGTTACCGCTTCCCCCTTCGAGTCCTTTCGCCTGCTGCTCAGTGCTCAACCTGTGACTCCGCTGCCGCTTGTACATGAAACACAGTTTGAACAAACTTAGTTCTTTGTCTGTCTAACAGTAATCTATTGCAAACATAAGCACGACACAACGGGCAGTCTAGCGATTTCATTTTCTTTTTTCAGGAGGGGAGTTAGCCTACATGCAGCTATTTAGGCATTACTGCATGCAAGACACTGACAGGCAGTCAATAGCAAACATTGGCTATTGAGAGCCAGGAGGCAGAGTTATTTGTTCAGCAACACTGGCTATATGGCAGCAGAACTATAAAGACTACATCATCACACAAAACGCCTGTAGTCTTGCCCCAATGCAATGTGTAGACGGCGTCTTGTTTGTGTTACGGCAACATCTGTTACAACAGAAAGCCTTCATATTTTTTGAACATTAGTTCAAATCGGTGGTTTTTATTTCAGCACAAAACAACACCGGCAACAGACCAACGAACAACAGCAAAAGAAACACAGCCACGGCCACAGAGATGAGTAAACCGCCCCTTCCATGCAAGGCCTCAAACGACCTACCTTGGGTACTCATGACAGCAGGCCCCCATTTCTAAGGTGTGTGTCTGTTTGTCTTGATTTGACCTGCACTGCCTGTGATTTCTGAAACATTGCCTACTCAGATTTTCTTTTAACTACAGTAGGCTAGGCCTACTTACAGTAGCCTACACACTCCAATGCAAAATATCAACTGTCTGTTCGCCTGTTCAATTCTACTGTATGTTGTAAACTGCGCTCATTTCGCATGCATAGAGAAAAAACTTGAAATTATAATAGGCACAATTAAATGAGAGATGCACATGTTTGTATGGCTTCTTCGGGAATATGAACTCATCATGGCCAGGAAAGGTGAGGAATTGATTCTGCAATGTTTATGATATACACTGAGTGTACAAAAGATTAGGAACACAGGCTCTTTCCATGACATAGACTGACCAGGTGAATAGGCTACAGGTGAAAGCTATGGTCCCTTATAGATGTCACTTGTTCAATCCATCAATTAGTGTAGATGAAGGGGAGGAGACAGGTTAAAAAAGGATGTTAAGCATTGAGACAATTGAGACATGGATTGTGTATGTGTGCCATTCATAGGGTGAATGGACAAGACAAAATATATAAGTGCCTTTGAACAGGGCATGGTAGTAGGTGCCAGGTGCACCGGTTTGAGTCAAGAACTGCAAAAAACAGTTTCCCGTGTATATCAAGAATGGTCCACCACCCAAAGGACATCCAGCCAACTTGACACAACTGTGTGAAGCATTATAGTCAACATGGTCCAGCATCCCTGTGGAATACTTTCCACACCTGGTAGAGTGCATTCTCCAACGAATTGAGGCTGTTCTGAGGGCAAAAGGGGGTGCACCTCAATATTAGGAAGGTGTTCCTAACATTTTGTACACTCAGTGCATGTATTATGTTTATTAATGAAATATTGTCTACTTGAGAAATGTGACATTTACAGTAGGCTATTCAGACGTAGTCTACAAACGTCAATGGAAAAGGTGAACCGTCTGTTCTACTGTTAAACTGTGCTTCGGATCGGATCGCATAGATAGAGCAAAATACTTGAAATAGCTTATCGATTTACTACAGTGAAGTGGGTCCAATTAAATGAGAGATGGGACAAATGGTAGCCTATATCCTAACTTGTTATAGGCCTATAGGCTATTTCGCGAGTATGAAACCATCACATTCAGAAAACGTTTGCAATCATGGAAATGAAATAAAAAATATGAAATAGACTCCAATGAGCAGATTAGATTAACTTCTCTAGGGTAGGGGGCAGCATTTTCACGTTTGGATGAAAAGCATACCCAAATTCAACTGCCAACTACTCATCCCCAGAAGATAAGATATGCATATTGTTAGTATATTTGTATAGAAAACACTCTGACGTTTCTAAAACTGTTTGAATCATGTCTGTGAGTATAACAGAACTTATTTAGCAGGCGAAACCCCGAGGACAAACCATTCAGATTTTTTTTTTTTTAGGTCACTCTTTTCAATGAGGTTTCATTGGGAAACCAGATTTCTAAGCGACCTGCTTGCAGTTCCTACGGCTTCCACTGGATGTCAACAGTCCTGAGAAATTGGTTGAGGTTATTCCTTTGTGTAATGAAGAAGTACGGCCATCTTGAAGTCGAGTCACTCTAGGTGTCCTGTTTGATCGAAGTGCGTGAGCAGAAAGCTGGCTTTAGTTGGTTTTAATCCTGTATTGAACACAGATCATCCCGTCTTCAATTTTATCGATTATTAACGTTAAAAAATACCTAAAGTTGTATTACAAATGTAGTTTGAAATTTTTGGGCAAAGTTTACAGGTAACCTTTGAGATATTTTGTCGTCACGTTTGAGCAAGTTGGAACCTGTGTTTTTCTGGATCAAAAGCGCCAAATAAATGGACATTTTGGATATATATCGATGGAATTAATCGAACAAAAGGACCATTTGTGATGTTTATGGGACATATTGGAGTGCCAACAACAGAAGCTCGTCAAAGGTAAGGCATGAATTATATTTTTATTTCTGCGTTTTGTGTCGCGCCTGCAGGGTTGAAATACGCGTATCTCTCTTTGTTTACAATGGTGCTATCCTCAGATAATAGCATCGTATGCTTTCGCCGAAAAGCCTATTTGAATTCTGACATGTTGGCTGGATTCACAACCAGTGTAGCTTTAATTTGGTATCTTTTATCTGTGATCTAATGAAAGTTTGATTTTATAGTAATTTTCATTGTAATTAATTTTAATTTAGCGCTCTGCATTTTCTCAGGCCTTTTGCCAAGTGAGACAGTAGCGTCCTGTCTAAACTCAGATTTTTTGATATAAATATGAACTTTACCGAACAAAACATACATGTATTGTGTAACATGAAGTCCTATGAGTGTCATCTGATGAAGATCATCAAAGGTTAGTGATGAATTTTATCTCTATTTCTGCTTTTTGTTACTGCTCTCTTTGGCTGGAAAAATGGCTGTCTTTTTCTGTGACTTGGCTCATACCTAACATAATCGTTTGGTGTTCTTTCGTCGTAAAACATTTTTGAAATCGGACACTTTTGCCTGATTTACAACAAGTGTATTTTTAAAATGGTGTAAAATACTTGTATGTTTGAGGAATTTAAATTATGGGATTTCTGTTGTTTTAAATTTGGCGCCCTGCAGTTTCACTGGCTGTTGACGAGGTGGGACGCTACCGTCCCCGCATACCCTAGAGAAGTTAACATATTTTATTTGAAATTACTTTTAGTTGGCTAGGCTTTATTTATTTAATTTGACTCTCAGCTTCTGATAAAAATGTGATGGTGCACCAACCAAAAGTTTGACTGAGTTGTGGAATGACAATGTGTTGTCATTCCATGTCCCGACCACAAGATAGCCTCTTTGTCGCAATGGACAGAACATGACCAGCAGCGCTTGCAGCTTGTGCAGGGTCCCATATGAGAGACGACTTTGAGCGACCCTTTCAATTCCACACACATACACACACACACACACGCACGCACGCACGCACGCACGCACGCACGCACGCACGCACGAACGCACACACACACACACACACACACACACACACACACACACACACACACACACACACACACACACACACACACACACACACACACACACACACACACACACACACACACACACACACACACACACACACACACACACACAGTTACGAATGGCCCTCATTAGTGGGATTGAACAGTGAATGTGGTTTATATTGATCTATGGAGCAGACTTCTCAGACTACCCTTCATATATCCATCCATTGTACCTCAGGTTAATGAGAGCATTGGTTTATCACTGCTACATACCCTCAGCTCTCTCTCCACTACAATGTCACCCCCACACACACCCACACACCTGCCTCTCAATACAAAAGGCCTGCTCGCATTGACAGACAATATTGATCCTTGTCAGTCTGTCTTTCTCCTCTTGTTGTCACAAATTGGATCTTAGGATAAAAAGGGGACAGTTATATCATTTGGGATGGAAACCTGCAGATATGTGCCAATGCATAGAAAGGTTTACACTACAGAACGCATTATACAATTGGACAAATTTAGACCATTTAGAGGTAAAAAGAAATGTCTGAAATAATATGTTGTTGAATTAAACAAACAGGGCCGTCGATAAATGTTCGTTCAGATTTGAGATTTTCCACATCGTAGATCAATACTGTCCATGTCTATCTTTACCTCGTTTATTATCTTGCTATAAAGTTTGTTTAACTTCACCACACATTTTCTCTTCCTCTCAGTCTTTTTAAAGTCGCCAATCACTGTCTAGGGAGGTGACATCATCGACCGGGAGTTGTATGAAGAACTCCGGTTACCACGGATCGTTTTCAGGGGTCAGAGTCAGACGGCATGTGATTGGCACATAAGATGTCTAGGGCAGGGGGCCAGGAATAACCCTACCCCTACCTTCCCCCACCCAACCCCACTTGTATAAGGAGTGAGGAGTAAGCCATGGTTCATGAGGCCGCTTCGACAGGTAGGCCTTATATTTAAAATTCCATGTGCACCCGTTACCAAAAGTGTGTGTGTCCCGCATAGGGTGACGTTACCTCTTCCCGGTCTGCTGCTAACACAAAAGAACTGGAGGGACTGAGTTGAAATAGGCGCTCTTCATGTATGAAATTAGTACGTGAAAAATTAGAGTCGATGTACAATTCAGACCCTACTTATACAGATATGCCACGAATGTAAAAACCACATGCACCAGGAAGCGAAGGCTGTGGAAGAACCGAGACTCCAAACTTGGCTTGTCTCGTTGAACATTTCCCAAACAGTAGCACGTACACGCACAGCGTCACATTGCTCCTTTCAACTCCCAATCATTTTCTGTGTTTGACTTTTTCCCAAGGGTTTTTGTGATTGGCTTGGATTGAACAGGTGGTGTAGTGTGGAGCTGATCTGGCACTTTTACCAGCTAATAAAAATAGCTGCGGTCTCCATGATGTCACCGCAAAGTAAATCACTGTCTCTAAGCTCTCTGGGTTGACTGTCTGTAGCTGCTCTGGGTAGGGGACATACCTCCCTAATTATCCACCTCTTCTTTCCTATAGTCTCTCTCTTTTTACTCCCTCTCTCTGTCTCTCCCTCACTATTTACAGCAGGTGCCACCCCTCACCCAACCTCGCTCGTTATGTGGCTGGTCACTTCATATTTTTCTCTCGCTCCCCTTTTCTCACATTACTCCTTTCTATTTGTGTCCCTCCCTCCCTTTGGGTTTCTCTCAGTGACTTGATCGCTCTCCCTCCACCTCTCATTGCATCCTAGTGTTTCACCAGCCTTGCTACCCTTCGAATGCTTCACTCTGCATGCCATGTGGTACATAGGACTAACCGTCAGAACCCAGGGCACCTTGGAGAATCAGGGTGATTCAGGAAAGGATGCAGAGGCAAGAAGAGAGATGCTTGGGGGCCTGGGTGCACAAACAACTCTGCCATCTTGAACCCTGCTTGGTTAGAAAGGCACCGTCTAAAAGCGCCCCCCTGACATCACTCCTCCATACCTGGCATTCTGACGCGGAATCCGATCGCCTGTAAATCAGACTCTGTTTGACCATGTGACATGCCACATTTGTGTGGCACCCCCAACCCACCTCCCCCCGACTCCCGTATTACCCCCCCACCCCCATTTCCCTGCCTCATTCCCCTATCCATGTCTTCTTCACTGGGCGCTGACCACCAACCTCCACAGCCCCCTTCTGAACCTCGATCTCCCCCTCTGGAAGAATGTCCGTTGGGAAGGTGACAATCCCCTGTCCCCACAGCAGTGTATATGACATGAGTGACCCGGTGGCAGCGCTGCATGCACGCCAAATGGGGGGGACTGGGATGCACGGCCATACAGTGGGAGGAATGTGGCACCCGCCAGCTACTCCTGTCAATCTGTTAATTCGCATTCTGTCCATTTGAGAGGGTTAGTCTTTAATAAACAGACAGAGTGAGGGGAAAGTGGCTGTATTTGCCAACTGCCTGGGTTCGCATTGGACACATTGAACACTGGTCTTGCATTGGACACTGGCCTCACAATCAATCAACTTTATAGCCATCAAAATACCCTTATCTTGTATACTGCTTTGTCTTGCTATAAATGACCAGCATGGTCAAATAATAATAATCACAGTAGTTGTCGAGGGTGCAACAGGTCAGCACCTCAGGAGTAACTGTCAGTTGGCTTTTCATAGCCGATCATTGAGAGTATCTCTACCGCTCCTGCTGTCTCTAGAGAGTTGAAAACAGCAGGTCTGGGACAGGTAGCACGTCCGGTGAACAGGTCAGGGTTTCATAGCCGCAGGCAGAACAGTTGAAACCGGAGCAGCAGCACGGCCAGGTGGACTGGGGACAGCAAGGAGTCATCATGCCAGGTAGTCCTGAGGCATGGTCCTAGGGCTCAGGTCCTCCGAGAGAGAGAAAGAAAGAGAGAAAGAGAGAATTAGAGAGAGCATACTTAAATTCCCACAGGACACCAGATAGGACAGGAGAAATACTCCAGACATAACAGACTGACCCTAGCTCCCGACACATAAGCTACTGCAGCATAAATACTGGAGGCTGAGACAGGAGGGGTCAGGAGACACTGTGGCCCCATCCGATGATACCCCCGGACAGGGCCAAACAGGCAGGATATAACCCCACTCACTTTGCCAAAGCACAGCCCCCACACCACTAGAGGGATATCTTCAACCACCAACTTACCATCCTGAGACAAGGCCGAGTATAGCCCACAAAGATCTCCGCCACGGCACAACCCAAGGGGGGACGCCAACCCAGACAGGAAGACCACGTCAGTGACTCAACCCACTCAAGTGATGCACCCCTCCTAGGGACGGCATGGAAGAGCACCAGTAAGCCAGTGACTCAGCCCCTGTAATAGGGTTAGGGGCAGAGAATCCCAGTGGAGAGAGGGGAACCGGCCAGGCAAAGACAGCAAGGGCGGTTCGTTGCTCCAGTGCCTTTTCGTTCACCTTCACACTCCTGGGCCAGACTACACTCAATCATAGGACCTACTGAAGAGATGAGTCTTCAATAAAGACTTGCTTAGAAATTCTAGGGACAATTAGGAGGCCTGCGTCTTGTAACCGTAGCATACGCGTAGGTATGTACGGCAGGACCAAATCGGAAAGATAGGTAGGAGCAAGCCCATGTAATGCTTTGTAGGTTAGCAGTAAAATCTTGAAATCAGCCCTTGCCTTAACAGGAAGCCAGTGTAGAGAGGCTAGCACTGGAGTAATATGATAAACATTTTTGGTTCTAGTCAAGATTCTAGCAGCCGTATTTAGCACTAACTGAAGTTTATTTAGTGCTTTATCCGGGTAGCCGGAAAGTAGAGCATTGCAGTAGTCCAACCTAGAAGTGACAAAAGCATGGATGAATTTTTCTGCATCATTTTTGGACGGTAAATTTCTGATTTTTGCAATGTTACGTAGATGGAAAAAAGCTGTCCTTGAAACAGTCTTGATATGTTCGTCAAAAGAGAGATCAGGGTCCAGAGTAACGCCGAGTTCCTTCAGTTTTATTTGAGACGACTGTACAACCATCAAGATTAATTGTCAGATTCAACAGAAGATCTCTTTGTTTCTTGGGACCTAGAACAAGCATCTCTGTTTTGTCTGAGTTTAAAAGTAGAACATTTGCAGCCATCCTCTTCCTTATGTCTGAAACACAGGCTTCCAGCGAGGGCAATTTTGGGCCTACACCATGTTTCATCTAAATGTACAGCTGTGTGTCATCCGCATAGCAGTGAAAGTTAACATTATGTTTTCGAATGACATCCCCAAGAGGTAAAATATATAGTGAAAACAATAGTGGTCCTAAAACGCAACCTTGAGGAACACCGAAATTTACAGTTGATTTGTCAGAGGACAAACCATCCACAGAGACAAACTGATATCTTTCTGACAGATAAGATCTAAACCAGGCCAGAACTTGTCCGTGTAAACCAATTTGGGTTTCCAATCTCTCCAAAAGAATGTGGTGATCGATGGTATCAAAAGCAGCACTAAGGTCTAGGAGCACGAGGACAGATGCAGAGCCTTGGTCTCACGCCAATAAAAGGTATTTTACCACCTTCACAAGTGCAGTCTCAGTGCTATGATGGGATCTAAAACCAAACTGAAGCATTTCGTATACATTGTTTGTCTTTAGGAAGGCAGTGAGTTGCTGCGCAACAGCTTTTTCAATTTTTTTTGAGAGGAATGGGAGATTCGATATAGGCCGATATTTTTTTAAATATTTTCTGGGTCAAGATTTGGCTTTTTCAAGAGAGGCTTTATTCCTGCCACTTTTAGTGAGTTTGGTACACATCCGGTGGGATAGAGAGCCGTTTATTATGTTCAGCATAGGAGGGACAAGCACAGGAAGCAGCTCTTTCAGTAGTACAGAGTTCCTTGGCTGAGATGTGAGAACTTGCCAGAAGGACAACAGTCTCTACAGCACTTTACCAATCTGGGCTTTATGGGAGAGTGGCCAGACGGAAGCCACGTTGAGAAAAAGGCATATAACAGCACGCCTTGGAATGTGCTAAAAGTCTCGTGAAAGACTCTGAGATCTTAAGGCAAAAGACTCTGTGGTCTCATGAGAAAAAAACCCTATTTGGCCTGAATGCAAAGCTCTATTGTCTAGAGAAAACCAGGTACAGCTCATCACCCATCTAACACCATCCCTACCGTGAAGCATGGTGATGACAGCATCATAGTGGTAATAATAGAGAGAATAATGAATGGAGCCAAGTATAGGCAACTCTTTGATGAGAACCTGCTTCAGAGTGTAAATGACCTTAGGGGGCAAAGATTTACGTTCCAACAAGACAATGACCTCAAGCACACAGCCAGAGCAATGGGGGAAGGGCTTCAGAACAAGAATGTAGAAGTCCTTGAGTGGCCATGCAAAGCCCAAACTTGAATCCCATTCAAATCTGTGGAAAAACTTAAAGATTGCTGTTCACCGCTGCTCCCCATCTAACTTAACAGAGCTTGAAAAAATCTACAAGAAAGAATTTGAGAAAATCCCCAAATCCAGATGTGCAAAGTTGATACAGACATACCCAAGACGACTGACTCGAAGCTGTAATCGCCACCCAAGCTCCTTTTACATAGTATTGACTCAGTGGTGTGAATACTTATGTAAATGAGATAAACCTTATAACAGCCACTATAGTGTTATGGAATAGGTTAGGTAGTTTACACTGCACGCTTCAGCTCACGACCACTACCACTTCCACACTCTATTCCCCCAGGGGGCAGCTGCCAGCACCCAGGTCCAAGTGTTGTTCTGCCAAGCCATGATAAGGACATGTTCTGCAAATTAAGGTGATCATCAGTGAGTGTCCCAGCTTTTTGTATGTATTTGTTTCTGCCACCATCTGAACATAATCTGCTTGGGCTCTCTGACCCAAAGGAGTCAACTGGCCCTGGACCTAAGGTAAGGTTGCTGTCTCCCTGGGCACACGTGCATCCAACACAGTCCTCTCAAACGCTGATTTCTCACATAGATGCACACATTCATTCAGGTTACAGACCATGTAACTAGGCCTAGGACCTCTAGTCAAAGTGAGCGCAACAATATCCGTAAACTATTGGTTTCGTAACAATAGACCTAATAACTCAAGCCTGATAATGCAGTTTTCCTATATTCAATATATTGTCATGGACGGCACCTTTGACTTAGCCATGTTACAGCCTGGTTTAAGTGAAACAATGGTGAGTGCAGCATTCAGTCTGAAACTGGGCCTGTGTGTGTGTGTGTGTGTGTGTGTGTGTGTGTGTGTGTGTGTGTGTGTGTGTGTGTGTGTGTGTGTGTGTGTGTGTGTGTGTGTGTGTGTGTGTGTTTGTGTGTGTGTGTGTGTGTGTGGACGTGTTTAACTATTCTTGTGGGGACCAGAAGTCCCTACAAGAATAGTAAACGAACAAAATGTTGACCAGCTGGGGACATTTTGTTAGTTCCCACAAGGTCAAATGCTATTTCTAGGGGGTTTAGGGTTAAGGTTAGAATTAGTGTTAGGGTTAGAATTAAGTTAAATATTAAGGTTAGGAGCTAGGGTTAGTTTTAGGGTTAGGGTTAGGAGCTAGGGTTAGGTTTAGGGTTAGGATAAAGTTTAGGTTTTTGGGTTAGGGTTAAGGTTAGGGTTAGGGTTAGGGTAAGAGTACGGGTTAGGATTAGGGTTAGGTTTAGGGTTAGGGGTTAGGGAAAATAGGATTTTGAATGGGACTGAATTGTATGTCCCCACAAGGTTAGCTGTACAAGACTGTGTGTGTGTGTGTGTGTGTGTGTGTGTGTGTGTGTGTGTGTGTGTGTGTGTGTGTGTGTGTGTGTGTGTGTGTGTGTGTGTGTGTGTGTGTGTGTGTGTGTGTGTGTGTGTGTGTGTGTGTGTGTGTGTGTGTGTGTGTCACTGTCAGACCCATAGGGATGGCTCAGGACAGCTGGAGGGACTGTGAGCCACTGGGAAGACCAGGACAAGAGAGCAGCTGTTCTGTCTATGTCTCTCTAACACATGCTGCATGGAGCAGGGGGGATTTGTGTAGCTGAAGCTGAAGCAGGCCGATAGGATAAACAAGTGTGGAATGCTGGGAGAGGCAGAGTGACCCCCTTGGGTCCGTGCCAGACAGAGACCTTAAAAAAGGCGTTGTTGTTTCAGTGGTTATGGTTCAATCTTCCATAGCCTGGTTAAACCAGAATGAACGCTGCGTTCGCAATTGAAGTGAAGTAAAACAATGATTGTCTGTTTTAACCATGGTATCTATCTGTGCTCTGTCCAAACATGCAGTACTGTGTATAGCCTGTGTGTTGTGTGCAAAGTCATGCTTTGCTGGCCACAGCGACATGTTCTTGGATGTTACTTAATTCGTAAAAAAAATAAAATAATTGTTCAACGGTGATTGATAGCATGGATTATAAAGTATTCCTGGTGTCACGATCATATTGGAGGTCTAAATAAAGCTGGTGCCATTACTTCTCTCAACAGGTCAGCCAATCAGAGGCGTCGGAGCAGTTCTCATTTAGCCTGTGTAGAAAGAGGATGGGTTTGGATGTCCGGGGTCATATGCAACAGTGATGTAACTTGTTTATTTTCAGCTAGCGCACGCCACGCACACACATGCAAACACATACACATTATTGTGCTTTAATAATAATAAAAAACGAAATATATAATACACAATAAATCATTCAAATAAATAAAGTAAAAATCAATACAATTAATTATTTATAAATCAATGACCTAAATGAGCAATCATTATGCACAAATAATGGACACTAATGCTCATAATGATGCATGTAGACATTAACCTATTTTAACCTGCTTGTGCCCTACCTCTATTCTCTGCTCCAGTCAAGGGGTTGAGTCACTCGCCCTCCTCCCTTTCCTAGTGTGGTCAGTACATGACAAGTGTTGCATTGCTAACCACACACACACACACTGTTGCCAAATAGTGACAAATGACTGTAGATGATTGTTCCGGAGGAAAGGCAGAGTGAGGTAAGACAACGATGAGGTTTATGTGTTGCTGGGGAAGAGAGGGAAGAGGGAGATAGAAAGTCATGGTCATTAATACTAGAAGTCTCCATTCCATCAGCAGCAGCTGTTTATCACGCTGTAAGTTGGAGTGCACCAACATTGCATCACACACAGCTCTGGCTCCAGCACCCCAGCCGCCGGCTCTGCCCAGCTCCGTCCTGTATGTTAAATATTTAGGCAGACGACAACATCAAAAGAGCGTTGTATGAAAGAAAAAGACAAGATAAATGAAATAATGCTTGAATCAGAGCTTAAACTGCAAAAGTAAAAGCATTAGTTGATACACAACACATAAACACAGCAACATGATATCGAAATGTCCTTTGCCATGTTTCTACCTTCTGTAGACATTGTATCGCAGGGATTCTAGACATCAACATCCACCCACCCACCTAAGCAGCAACACGACTTCCCCCAACTTCCTACCGGCCTCATCTGCTAACAGACATCAGAGGCATTCCAACTCATCTGACACTCGTCGAAGGAATTCTGCAAATATTCCACACAATTCTCCCAGGCAGTCCCGAGTGTCTGTCAAAAAGACTGGCATGCCGACCAAATCAGGCTCCTTTAAAACTTAAAGCACCACCTTGCTCTTTTTAACTATTAAACCCTCCCCAGAGTTAAAGTCCGCGCCTCCATGAAAATCTAATTAGCTCCTTTAAAACTTAAAGCACCACCTTGCTCTTTTAAACTATTAAAACCCCCCAGTCAATGTCCGCGCCTCCGTGGAAATCTAATTAGCATAAGAAACAAATCTCCATAAAAATCTGTCCGTTTAAGCTAGAGATATTTATGTTTTTGCATTGTATATGTCTTAATCCACCGCATCCGCCAGTGTGTCGCACAGTGTCGCACTTTCGCACTTCCGTATCTGTGGTGAAAGGTGAAAGAGACAGTGAGACATCCCGAAAATCAGTCTTCTCACAAAATCGTCTGTAGCATCTGAATGGTTTGGCTGCTCACTAATATGACCACTCTGTGGAAAGGTGTTTTGCTCTAGGACGCCCACAGGCGTCACAACACTCATCTGAAGGTCCTCCGGTATGGTTTGAAAAAATTCTATACAAATATCCAGTGCATTTGGAAAGTATTCAGATACCTTCACTTTTTCCACATTTTGTTATGTTACAGCCTTGTTAAAAAATGGATTCAATAAACTATTTTCCTCATCAATCTACACACAATACCCCGATAATGACAAAGTGAAAACAGCATTTCAGAAAATGTTCCACATTTTTGCAAATTTATAAAAAATAAATACAACAGAAATACCTCATTTAAATAAGTATTCAGACCCTTTGCTATACACGAAATTGAGCTCAGCTGCATCCTGTTTCCATTGATCATCCTTGAGATGTTTCTAAAACTTGACGGGAGTCCACCTGTGGTAAATTCAATTGATTGGACATGATTTGGAAAGGCACACACCTTCTATATCAGGTCCCACAGTTGACAGTGCATGTCAGAGAACCAAGCCATGAGGCCGAAGGAATTGTCCGTAGAGCATTGAAGTTCGCCAATAACACTGTGACCTCCGTCATTCTTAAATGGAAGAAGTTTCCTCTTCCTAGAGCTGGCAGCCCGACCAAACGGAAAATCAGATGGTCACTCTGACAGAGCTCCAGAGTTCCTCTGTGGAGATGGGAGAACCTTCCAGAAGGACAAACATCTCTGCAGCACTCCACTAATCAAGCCTTTATGGTAGAGTGGCCAGACGGAAGCCACTCTTCATTAAAAGGCACATGACAGCCCGCTTTGAGTTTGCCAAAAGGCACCTAAAGGACTCTCAGACCATGAGAAACAAAATTATCTGGTCTGATGAAACCAAGATTGAACTCTTTGGCCTGAATGCCAAGCGTCACGTCTGGAGGACACCAGGCACTGCTCATCACCTGGCCAATACCATCCCTATGGTGAAGCATGGTCGGTGGCAGCATCATGCTGTGGGGAGGTTTTTCAGCGGCAGGGTCTGGGAAACTATTCAGGATTGAAGAAAGATGAACGGCGCAAAGTACTGAAAGATCATTGATAAAAACCTGCTCCAGAGCACTCAGGATCTCAGACTGAGGCGAAGGTTCACCTTCCAACAGGACAACAACCCGAAGCACACAGCCAAGACAATGCAGGAGTGGCTTCAGGACAAGTCTCTGAATGTCCTTGAGTGGCCCAGCCAGAGACCGGATTTGAACTCGATCAAACATCTCTGGAGACACCTGAAAATAGCTGAGCAGCGACGCTTCCCATCCAACCTGACAGAGCTTGACAAAATCTGCAGAGAAGAATGGGAGAAACTCCCTAAATACAGGTGTGCCAAGCTTGTAGCATCATAGCCAAGAAGACTCGAGGCTGTAATTGCTGCCGAAGGTGCTTCAACAAAGTACTGAGTAAAGGGTGTGAATACTTATGTAAATGTTATATTTCATTTGATTTATTTTTTCAGTTTGCAAACATTTCTAAAAACCTGTTTTTGCTTTGTAATTACGGGATGTTGTGTGTAAATTGATGGAGATTTTTATTTATTTAATACATTTTAGAATTAGGCTGTAACGTAATGTGGATAAAGTGAATGGGTCTGAATACTTTCAAATGCACTGTATATACAAACGTATGTGGACACCCTTTCAAATGAGTGGATTTGGCTATTGCTGACAGGTGTATGAAATCGAGCACACAGCCATGCAATCTCTGTAGAAAAAAAGAATGGCTGGAACGGCACGAATAAAATGGAAACAAACGCATGGAAACCATGTGTTTGATGTATTTGATAACATTTCACTGACACCGCTCCAGCCATTACCACAAGCCCGCCCTCCCCAATTAAGGTGCTACCAACCACCTGTGCAGTAGAATGGCCTTACTGAAGAGCTCAGTGACTTTCAATGTGGCACCGTCATAGGATGACACCTTTTCAACAAGTCAGTTCGTAACATTTCTGCCCCGCTAGGGCTGCCCCGGTCAACTATAAGTGCTTTAATTGTGAAGTGGAAATGTCTAGGAGCAACAACGGCTCAGCCTCGAAAGAATGGGCCACACAAACTCACAGAACGGGACCGTGAAGTGCTGAAGCGCAAAAAAAAAACTTTAAAAATCGTCTGTCCTCGGTTGTAACATTCAGTACCGAGTTCCAAACTGTCTCTGGAAGCAACGTCAGCACAAGAACTGTTCGTCGGGAGCTTCATGAAATGGGTTATCATGGCAGAGCAGCCATACACTAGCTTAAGATCACCATGCGCAATGCCAAGCGTCGGCTGGAGTGGTGTAAAGCTCGCCGCCATTGGACTCTGGAGCAGTGGAAATGCGTTCTCTGGAGTGATGAATCACACTTCACCATCTGGCAGTCTGACGGACAAATCTGGGTTTGGCGGATATCAGGAAACGCTGCCTGCCCCAATGCATAGTGTCAACTGTAAAGTTTGGTGGAGGAGAATTAATAGTCTGGGGCTGTTCTTCATGGTTCGGGCTAGGCCACTTAGTTCCAGTGAATGGAACTCTTAACGCTACAGCACACAATGACATTCTAGACGATTATTTGCTTCCAACTTTGTGGCAACAGTTTGGGGAAGGCCCTTTCCTGTTTCAGTATGATAATGCCCCTGTGCACAAAGAGCCCTGACCCCATCGATTATTTTTGGGACTATCTGTCGTGAATCTGTTATTCAATGCGTTTGTATGGGCTAATAGCAGTAAGGCCAAATATATTTTTTCATCAACTAACTTTTGTATATATTTTTTAGATACTTCAAGGGGTCTTAAAATTCAAAATCAAATAGATAAATGATCCTTGGTATGACCTTCTTAAAACAATTCCATATAGCTTAGTAAAAAACCCTTCTTGGGCTTAGACAGGGCTTGGACTGTTATGGGTTTTAATGGGTCACATTTTTGATAGGACATCTAACCTATCAAAGTAAAGTAATTCATGTAGGGTAAATTGATTCATATTTTTCTTTTGTTATTATAAAATCGTACTATGACATCAGATGACATACTATGTGAGGAAAGCTCCTTGTTTGTGTAACTGATGGGTGATAATTTGTCATGGAATTGTGTATTTTTTTTCTCCTGGTGTTGGTATGGCCAGTGTGTGCACCCTACAGTTGACACCTAAGTGTCATTCTGAGAATTCCACCAAATAGCTCCAATGTCCGCAGAATTTACTTGGCTACCCCATGGATGTTTTAAAAGATGGCCAACTTGACACTTTAAATGGGAATGGAATACACATTTCCTATATCCTTTAATGAAGTCACTTGCTTGTTAAATGACTCTATTGCCTCTACGACCATAACTGAATCTAATTCTGCAGTGGGCCTATTGGCCTATGACCCTCTGTGTAACCCTTGGAAAAGTTTCATTTGGGGTCAAAGAAGTTAAGGATCATGCCAACTAAATTAGACAGATTACATTATGGAAATTGGAAAACGTGCATGGACAATAGAAAACGTGCATGGACAATAGAAAACGTGCATGGACAATAGAAAACGTGCATGGACAATACGTAATTCGATAATAATAGATTAACTTTACAATAATGAACCGATTACTCACAAATTATCATTGGCTACATTTCTTAATAGCATACAATTCTTATCTTAATAGAAAGAAATCGTAATATATTTTCGTGCTCTTTACTAAACAGCTTAGGCTTATGTAATATTACAAATCAGAGCATTTATTTTAGCGGGAAGCTATTGGACAAGGGTGGGTGGGTCGAGATGTACAGGAAACTCTTGTGTGGGTTTTGTTGTATAAACCTCTCTCACCACAATCTGAGAGCGCAGCTGCTGTTGCGCAGCGTAGCAGAGAGCGCGCTCTGGAGTGATGTCGAGCCTCGTGCTGCCTGCTGCGCATTGCCACTGACCGAGCGCCTTCTCTAGTTGCCTTGCTGCTGCTGGTAGCGGAATGTTGTCGCTCTCTTACAACGTTGGTTTCCATATGACAGTGCGACACTTCCCTTCCCTGGCCCGAGAGGACACCGTGTCATTACCATGAGTTGTTTGGATGTTATGTACCCAGCCTATGGACATTACGCACCGTACGATCCAGCCGCCCCCGCGTTCATCAACAGCTTCCAGGTAAGGAGGCGCTGTCAAATGTTTTCGAATTAATTAATTAAACGTGCGAGAGAAACTTTGTTTTCCGAGAATAAGTTTATTTGCATAAAAAAGTAACCTATTTGATTGTTTTACCTACACAAAATGTTGGATCTATGGGGAGATTATCAACGAGGTCTGTAAGAAACCAAATGTCTCCAAAAATGTTTCCAAAACCTGCGATTCTCTGTTTCTCAATTTTCCATGATCAATGCTATGGATTTCACATTTGTTTTGTCTAATGTTGGTAGTTTATCAGACCCATAAGCAGTGGGTGTATGTTGTCGGTATTTGTATGACAGGAGGCTTACCAATTGGCACATACTGATTTCGTTTGAATAGTTGTGGTGAAAACAGTGTCATGATCACAAGACTATTAGTCAATGCACACACACACACACACACACACACACACACACACACACACACACACACACACACACACACACACACACACACACACACACACACACACACACACACGTCTTATGTCACAATAGACTTGGTCTTCCAGATCTCTCCCTTCTAACAACTGTCCATTGCCCCCACCCTGCCCCCCTTCCTCCTCCCCCTTCAGGCACCCATCGGTCTGAGGAGCCCCTCTCCTCGCCGCAGAGACTTCATGATGGAGAGCGTGGAGATGACAAGGTGTCCGGAGGGGGTTTCGGCGGGCACCAGCACGGGCCCTGGCTCTTCCTCCTCCGCCTCTTCCTCATCCTCATATCCCCGTGCCACTCGACCAGAGGAGTGCCATAAGGAGAAACAGGAAGTGCCCGAGGCTGAGTACCTGACGTCTCGTTGTGTCCTCTTCACGTACTACCAAGGGGACATCAGCAGTGTGGTAGACGAACACTTCTCCAGGGCACTCAGCTCCTACATGGAGGGAGAGGGCAAGAGGAGGGCATCGGACCTGGGCAAAGGTAGCATAGGCATAGTTAGGAGTGTTTTCGGTGTTTGTGTGTGTGTGTGTGTGTGTGTGTGTGTGTGTGTGTGTGTGTGTGTGTGTGTGTGTGTGTGTGTGTGTGTGTGTGTGTGTGTGTGTGTGTGTGTGTGTGTGTGTGTGTGTGTGTGTGTGTGTGTGCATCAGGCGAGGCTGTCAGAGGACACACAGAAGTGTGTGTGTAGATATACAATGGCAAACCAAAAAGGCAAAGAAATGGACAGAAGGGTGCTTGTTTAGTGGTGCCTGTTGTCCTCTGCCCTAATGGGGTCAGAGGTTAGGAAGGCTTGAGGGTCAAGGGTCAGGGATATTATTAGACAAGTGTGACATGCTTCATGCTCTCAGTTAAGTGTGTTTTTGGGCAGTTAAGTGTAGTTTGATGATTTTTCAGAAAAAGATTAATGGTAAGATTAACAAAGTTTAGGATTTGGGCCAAGAAATGACCCAATGGTAGGCAGTATGTCATAAATGAAACTGATATTGTAGAGAGAACCAGGTAAAGAGATTGTTTTACACAAAAGAGACTGACATTGCTCAGATGAATGGGCTATTAACAATCGGTGGACATTTGCTCTACAATCACCAACAGGTGCAGACAGCGCAGAAGATTTTTATATTCCTCTCGCGTCAACCAATGTCTTCACATTAATTGTATTCTACAGCTTTTTTACAAATGGTTTCAACTTTCTCTCGATCAATGGTACCACTATTACATTTGCCAAAGTAGTCACCCAAACTCGAGTTGTGCTCTGCCTGTCCTCCCGATTCCTATGTAGGACTTAGATCCTCCCTCTCCCTCTCTCGTTGGACGTCTTCCTGCCTGACAACAGATACTATGTTTATACGCGGCCGTAAGCGCTGAACCCCGCGGGCCAGCATATCGCCTTCAAATGGCTCCGGTCGGCCCCACAATGGCCGCCGCTGATTTATCACACAACTGGTTTGATTGGGGCTACTGCATGCACTGCCGCACGACGGTGTCTGTTTTCAGAGTAAATTCTAAATATAAAAAGTAACGTCTAAAAGCCTAAAACTGTCCCACTGACATTCTGCTTCGGGCGAACGAAGTGGTGCAGGAAAAAAACAACAGGTGGGGGGTGTGGGAGGGGTGTGTTGGGGGGAGGGGTTCATGTACAGGTCCAAAAGAAGGGGGTAAGTAAGGGGGCTGAGAGGAGGCAGGATACTGGGACAGGGTTCTCTTACTCTCTGTGTCAACGAGTGTCTGTATCTCTCTCTGCTTCAAGTTTTAATGTCCCGTGCACAAGCACAGTGAAATGCCTTTCTTGCAAACTCTAAACCCAACAATACAGTCATCAATATCAATGTAGTACTACAAATAACATAAGGCGGAACAAAAACGCACAAGAAATACAAATAAGAAATAAGAACGTGAGAAGTAAGTAAGCTACTGTATATACAGGGTCTGTTCCAATACCAATTTATAGGGATACTGGAGTGATATAGGTAGATATGTATAGGGGTAAGATGACTGGGCATCAGGATATAGCGTATATGATGATTGTATGTGAGTGTGTGTGTGTAGAGTAAGTATAAATCTGTGTGCATGTTATGTGTGTGTGAGCAAATGAAGTGAGTGTGTGTTGGAGCGTCAGTGTGTGTGAGTGTGCATAGAGTCAGTATAAAAATACAAGGTCAACTCAGTCCATGTCGCCATTTTGTTAGCAGTCTTGGTGTCGGACTCGGACTCGGACTCGGACTCTCTCTCTCTCTCTCTCTCTCTCTCTCTCTCTCTCTCTCTCTCTCTCTCTCTCTCTCTCTCTCTCTCTCTCTCTCTCTCTCTCTCTCTCTCTCTCTCTCTCTCTCTCTCTCTCTCTCTCTCTCTCTCTCTCTCTCTCTCTCTCTCTCTCTCTCTCTCTCTCTCTCTCTCTCTCTCTCTCTCTCTCTCTCTCTCTCTCTCTCTCTCTTTCTCTCTTCTCTTCTCTCTCTCTAAGATTCTGTAGTATTTATTTCTGTGGCCTGCAGGAGACTACTGTTGGTAGGACTGTGCTGTATGTACATATGTGTAAAAACCATGTGACCTAATGTTGTTGTTTTCATGACTTGCATGCATCTCTCACGGGCTATTCCATATGTGTCTGTAAACCATGCCATACAGTAACACAACTGTCCGTGACATATGCCTAAACCTGATCTCTCTCTCTCTCTCTCTCTCTCTCTCAGATACCCCTTCACCCAGCAGTCGCCGCAGCTTCCCCCCTTCCTTCTGGGACAGCAACTACTCCTCCCCCCAAAGTCGCTCCCACTGCGAACCCGGAATGCCCACTTATTCCATGGACCCCTACGCTTCCGGACTCCACCCGGGCATTCCGCACCCTCATGCTCACCCCCACTCGCACCTCCACCCATCAGAGGGGTGGGGCTACACCCCGAGCCAGGCCTACGGGCCCCCCAGGCCCCTCCACGAACTCTACACTCCTGGTGGCCTGGAGCCCCACCACCCCTACAGCCCCTTGCTTATGCCCACCGTGCGGCCCCACCACCTGGGCTCCCTCCCCGTGCACCACCCCTACGACGTCACCAAGCTGGACCCCACCGCGCCCTGGCCGGGCCTGCTGCCCCCCGGAGAGATGACCCTCAACATGGACGCAGGTATGGAGTCGCTTCTCTACTTCAGCGGAGCCTACCGCAACCACAACAAGCACAACCACAACAACCTGCAACTTTTCAATAGCAGTCCTCTCTGCTGCAGCCACAGCCACCTGCGTGTCCATAGTCCCATAAATTTGCAATATCGGTTAACACCATGAACCTCAAACGCTCGACAGGCTTATGACCACTGACATTAACATTGGAAAGCGGATTTTTGAGCCCCCAGAAATTATTTTAATACAGATGAATATGTACCCGCAACCCCAATGAAATGGACTTTTCAATATCATCTGTCAACATGGCTTAGTCATTTCGGTTGTCATTGTGCTATTGTTCCGAATTCTTCAATGTAAGCTGATCAATAATGTAACACTATTAAATGTCAGTTTCCCACCAGACGACCTGTCACCTGACTGTATAACGATGGCTGCCGAGCACACCAAACATTTATTTGGTGTGGCAGCCATCACAGGACTCTCCACCAGTATGCGTTATTGACCGGGAAAAAAACATACTTTTACCAGTTCTCTATCAGTGTGTTTTGCCCTCAGTGCTGGGACGGTTTGTTGCCAATAATAAACTGTTGTAATTTTGTCCACCTCACTCTCTAACCAGAGCCCAATTTGGCGATTAACATCCACCCACAACTTAGTCTTCAGTCTCGGTAGACTAAACCTCTACATTAACCTGGTCTTACAAGCCACCTCAGCAGTTTGTTTCTTTCAGCTATATTTGTCACTTTTAGGTCACATTTGTGAGCTGTCCTACTGTATGTTTCTTTGCTGCTGTTGTATGGCATAAACAGAAAATTAGTGTCAGGGAAAACACATCATCAATAGCCTTTAAAAAAAATTGAAGCTGTTTGGATTAAAGAGCAGGAGCAGCCATGACAACCATTGTGCCTCGTTCTCATTGTTTTCCTCCATTGTATCTTCTGTCTTTTTTTCTACATCCCCAGGCCTCCAGCATCACAAGAAAGGGAAGGACCTGTACTGGTTTTAACAACCCTCCTCCTTTACCATCGACCAGCCATTACCGGATCCAATTAGGACGTCTGGACCTGTACCATTGAAGCGCCCCCTCCTCGCTGTTCCCTCATCCCCCTTTATCCCTCACCCACCACCCCCCTCGTCCCCCCCCCCATTTGCCCTCGCCTCCCCCCAGGCCCACAGTGCCAGCGCAGCCGAGAGGCTCCAGGTCGGCATGTGTGTACCATGGAGATAAAGACTCAGAGGCTGGGCTTATGGAGAGCAGAGCAGAGAGAGAAGATGTACAGCCTTGGAGACCACTGCTCTGTGTTCTGTGATGACTGGCCTATCCCTCTCCTCTCCTATCGCTGCTCAGGGCTCATCTGTGTGGTGTAGCAGCATAGAGAACATTGGAGGCCACTAGCAATGTGCTAACAACAGTGTCCTGGTTTGGATAGAAAGACAGAGAGGGACAGGCTCATAAGAAACTTCCTTTGGACACAGGGGAAGTGCAAACAAAGACGGATGAGATCAAATGGTATTTATCACATGCTTCGTAAACAGCAGGTGTAGACTAACATTGAAATGCTTATACCGGTCGCCCAATCTTTCACTACACCCATCCCTACTGCAGGTTCTCTTCTCTGTGTTGACACTGCACTCTGGGCCGTTATCTGCATTTCAACAAATGGACATGCGATGATTGGACTGGCTGTGTATGGTTTTGGATTGTGAATGTAATCATAATGTTTTTTGTTTTTTTTCTATTTATTTGTGTTTTAATATGCATTTCTGAAATTAAATCTTCATTTGGCCAGTGCTCTGGAAATACTGTGGTTGTGGTTTATTAAAAGATGGTTGAGAAATTCTTGAAGAATGATTGCCAGAGGCTACTATAAAGGTGTTTGATAGTATTTGTTGATCTATGAACTAACCTTTTAGTTTGAGGAAAGGAAACACTACAATGTATGTCAATGATCAGCATATTTAATAATAAGCATTTCAAGCTGTTGATCAAGTATTGATCAGACACCACATTTATTTTTAATAATTTGAATGTGTTCCATTGATGTTCCTTTCATTATACATATGATTTTTAGCCGTTTTAAAATGTGGACCTTAGAAGTGTTATTCAGGGTGTGCATTCTCTTGCTTGTTTCAAGAAATAACATTATTGTCAATAAATATTTTTATGGTAAATTCAGACTTTCTTTCAATATCTCTACAGAATGATTGGAGTGATTATTAAAACGTATATGGACCAATCAGCATAACCCAGTGGCAAAACTGGTTGCAACGATATCATCATGAAGTCTTTTGTGACGTCAGGGTCGGGTTATAAACTGGTTCTAAAATTTAAAAAAATGGTTATCTGACCAAATGACACATCTTTCCTATGACGTGTTTATGTTGTCATGAAAAAAAAAATCACCTTTACCTGGTTGTAATCTGGTCGTATGATGTCTTTTCAACCAGGGAATTATGTAATTGTTACATTACATGTCACATTTTGCCTGCTGGGAAAGCTAGTGAAGGCCTGAAGATATGTCACACTTGAAATGACCGTGATTGAGTTATCAATGTAAACAACATAGTTTTGTGGGGCGTAAATTTAAACAGAATTCAATTCCAAAATCTAAAATAATCCAAATAATCCAAACACCTCCAAAGACATTCTGTTTCACTTCCATTTGACACCTTGACACCTATGAAGTGGAAACGAGCTTTGAATTCCAATCACGTGTAATCAGAGATGACTCCAACCCTCCCAGTTATGCACAAGTGTTGCTGCACTATTGATCCGGATGATAATCAAATTGTGTAAGTATGCCAAGCATCGTACATGTTCATTTAGATGGACATTATGTTTGAGCGACTCGGGAGCAGCCAAGTATGTTACTGGCTGAGTCCCAAATCGCATCCTATTACCTATGCAGTGCACTACCTTTGTCCAGAGCCCTACGGGCCCCAGTCAAAAGTAGTGAATAGGGCGCCATTTGGGACACGACCATGGCCCCGAGTCTTGGAAAAACACATGTAAAGTAATCAAGTTGGAATGACTTTTTGAGGAACTGTATCTTGTTGCTAAAAGCACCCTCTGTCAGACAACTTAAAGCCACACAATTACAAAAGGTATATTATAAGGTATACAGTTTTGTAAACGGTATAAGCATAGGGTATTTTATATCCCATTTAAGCCACAAAGATCATATTCAAATACTTCAAATGAATTAATTAGAGTTCTAAGATGTAATTCTACGATGCAAGCATAGAAATGTTTATATATCCAATCTGCCACTACAACTGTAATGACCTAAAGAACATGTAACAGCATATTGTTTAGCTACACCAGAGATGCACACTGAGATGTACACCTGCTCCTTCCATGACATAGACCGAATGGAGGTATTTATGGAGATAGTTTAGTGCCTAAAATAAGGGGATAAATACATGTAAAAAAGACATACAAATAGTTTCTTGATCTATCTTATATCTCTCAGATATAGGACAGATACTTCAGAACAAACTTCCTTTAGATAATGTTTTAATTGTTCCATGTAGGGAATCTGTTATTCAATACGTTTCTATTGGTTAATACCAGTATAGCCAAATTCAATGTTTCATCCATTACGTTTTTGTTTCATCCATTACGGGTTCTTAAAATACTAAATCAAATAGTTAAATAATCTTTGTAATGACCATCTTAAAACAATTCCAAAATGTTTGCTTAGAACACTTCTCCCTCCTCCGGCTTAGACAGGGCTTAGATTCTAGAGGGTTAAAGAAGGATTTTTAAGTCTTGAGACAATTGATACATGGATTGGGTATGTGTGCCATTCAGAGGGAGAATGGGCCAGACAACATTTTTAAATACCAGGCACATCGGTTTGTGTCAAGAATTGCAACACTGCTGGGTTTTAACCATACCTCCATGTACATACTACCTCAATAAGCCTGACTAACTGGTGTCTGTATATAGCCTTGCTACTCTTATTTTCAAATGTCTTTTTACTGTTGTTTTATTTCTTTACTTACACACACACACACACACACACACACACACACACACACACACACACACACACACACACACACACACACACACACACACACACACACACACACACACACACACACACACACACACACACACACACACACACACACACACACACACACACACACACACACCTTTTTTTCGCACTATTGGTTAGAACCTGTAAGTAAGCATTTCACTGTAAGGTCTACACCTGTTGTATTCGGCGCACGTGACAAATAAACTTTGATTTGATTTGATTTTTCACGCTAAACAGTTTCACATCAGGAATGGTCCACCAACCATAAGACATCCAGCCAACTTGATACAATTGTTGGAAGCATTGGCGTGAACATGGGCCAGCATGCCCCGACGAATTGAGGGTGTTCCTAATGTTTGGTACACTCAGTGTATGTT
Organism: Salvelinus alpinus; assembly: GCF_045679555.1. Lineage (NCBI taxonomy): Eukaryota > Metazoa > Chordata > Actinopteri > Salmoniformes > Salmonidae > Salvelinus > Salvelinus alpinus. The sequence goes on from NC_092094.1 coordinate 70,774,038, forward strand.
CTCATTTTAATTGGTCATCGCATGGGAATTGTATTACATTAGCCTGGTAGTGAACTTCTCACTTCACTTCCCTTATAGTTTTTCCAAAAACAATTGTTTTGCATGTGTTGAGGCAGAGGTGTCAATGCAAACCACTACCTTGCAGTAAGTGTGGACAGTGCTGCCATCTGGTGGAGAGTTCCCATTACCACTCCAGATAAACAAAATGCCATCCGCCAATGCGAGTGAACTATACTGAACAAAAATATAAACGCAACACGCAACAATTTCAAAGATTTTACTGAGTTACAGTTCACATGAGAAAATCAGTCAATTGAAATACATTCATTAGGCCTTAATCTATGGATTTCACATGACTGGGAATACAGATATGCATCTGTTGGTCACAGATACCTAAAAAAAACAAGTAGGGGAGTGGATCAGAAAACCAGTCAGTATCTGGTGTGACCAGATGTTTGCCTCATGCAGCGCAACGATCTCCTTCGCATAAAGTTGATCAGGCTGTTGATTGTGGCCTGTGGAATGTTGTCCCACTCCTCTTCAATGGCTGTGCGAAGTTTCTGGATATTAGCGGGAACTGGAACATGCTGTCATACACATCGATCCAGAGCAACCCAAACATGATCAATGGGTGACATGTATGTTGAGCCTTCAGGCCATGGAAGAACTGGGACATTTTCAGCTTCCAGGAATTGTGTACAGATCCTTGCGACATGGGGCCGTGCATTATCATGCTGAAACATGAGTTGATGGCAGAGGATTTTTAAGCAGCAGCATTTTTTATATATATATATTTTTTAACCTTTATTTAACTAGGCAAGTCAGTTAAGAACAAATTCTTATTTTCAATGACAGCCTAGGAACAGTGGGTTAACTGCCTTGTTCAGGGGCAGAATAACAGCTTTTTACCTTGTCAGATCAGGGATTTGATCTTGCAACCTTTCGGTTACAAGTCCAACGCTCTAACCACTAGGATACCTGCCCCCCCATAAATATAGCTGATACTAGCCTCCTTCTGGCTTCAAAAAAACCTTATTCCTAAAATAATTTTGCATTTAGGTTGTATAAAATAAAATAAATAACAATGAAACAAAAAATGCCATATTAGGCTATAGTCATTCTACAGTGCCTTTGAATTCACTTATTAAGGAGATCATGCGGTGAGCATTGCATGCCTAGTTTGTTAATTTAGCCTAGCAGATACTGTTATATTCCCATGCCCAAATCACAGTCAACACAAATCTATTTTGTAACAACAATATCATGGAATAAAAAGTTTCCCAAAAATTTTTTGTTTTACAAGTGCATATAGGCCTACCTGATGATCAACGGCTGCTGTGTTAAAAAATGAATAGCTGTTTTTTTTCTCATTCATTTATGATTAGATACTTCAGTTGTAACTGGTTCTGTTGCGCTCAATTTTTACAGTTGGTAGACAAATTTAGCACTGTTCCTAACTATCCTCTTTTTTACCAATAGCCTGTATGCACCACTCGGGGGTGCTCCTGAGTGGTGCAGCGGTCTAAGGCACAGCATCTCAATGCAAGAAGTGTCACTGCAGTCCTGGTTTGAATCCAGGCTACATCACATTTGGCCATGATTGGGAGTCCCATAGGGCAGCACACAATTGACCCAGCGTTGTCCGGGATTGGCTGGGGTAGGCTGTCGTGTCGTTGTAAATAAGAATTTGTCCTTATTGACTTACCTAGTAAAATATTCAAATCAAAACGTCTCCTGTGCTGCAGCATGCACTCATTTGTTGTCATGCTCTGTTTTGAAAGGTTGATCATGTCTCATCAACACCATCATGCCGGAAACCCTAGACCCACTCCAATTCGCATACCGCCCGAACAGATCCACAGATGACACAATTTCAATTGCACTCCACACTGTCCTTTCCCACCTGGACAAAAGGAACACCTATATGAGAATTCTATTCATTGACTACAGCTCAGAGTTCAACACCATAGTACCCTCAAAGCTCATCACCAAGCTAAGGACCCTGGGACTGAACACCTCCCTCCGCAACTGGATCCTGGACTTCCTGACGTGTCGCCCCCCCCCAGGCGGTGAGAGTAGGCAACAACACATCTGCCACGTTGACCATCAACACAGATGCCCCTCAGGGGCGTGTGCTTAGTTTCCTCCTATAGTTCCTGTTCACCCACGACTGCATGGGTTGGCACGACTCCGACGCCATCATCAAGTTTGCTGATGACACTACGGTGGTAGGACTGATCAACGACGACGATGAAGTAGCCTACAGGGAGGAGGTCAGTGACCTGGCAGGAGAACAACCTCAACGTCAGCAAGACAAAGGAGCTGATTGTAGACTACAGGAAACAGAGGGACGAGCGCGCCCTATCCATATCGATAAGGCTGTAGTGGAGCAGGTCCAGAGCTTCAAGTTCCTTAGTGTCCACATCAGGAACTAACATGGTTCACACACACCCACACAGTTGTAAAGAGGGCACAACAACACCTCTTCCCCCTCAGGAGGTGGAAAAAATCTGGCATGGGCCCTCAGATCCTCAAAAAGTTCTACAGCTGCACCATTGAGAGCTGCTTAACTGGCTGCATCACCTCTTGGTACGGCAACTGCAAGGCACCCGACCACATGGCGCTGGGGCCGTGCTCCCTGCCATCCACGACTTCTATACCAGGCGGTGTCAGAGACACACTCATACACACATGCACTCACAAGTTGCTGCTACTGCTCAGTCTATTATCTATCCTTTGTCTGGTCACTTTACCCCTGCCTATATGTACATAGCTACCTCAATTACCTCGTACCCCTGCAGACTTGTCACCTGACTCCAGCTGTAAATGCAGCATAGGTTGTAATCTTTATGCACCCACACAACTCACATAGCACAGGTGTTCAGTGGTTTAGCAGCAGACTGCTGTGAACGTGTTCGTGGGCCTGCCTGCTTGCCTGTGCGTGCATGCGTGGGTGTGTGCAGTGGTGTAAGATATTTAATATATATATATATATATTTTATATTTACTACTTCTATGTTTCTGACATCTTTCACTTTTACTTCACTACATTCCTATAGGAAATAATGTACTTTTTACTCCATACATTTTTCCTGACACCCAAAAGTACTTGTTACTTTTTTAATGTTTAGCAGGACAGGAAAATGTCCAATTCACGCACTTATCAAGAGAACACATGGTCATCCCTACTGCCTCTGATCTGGCGGACTCACTAAACACAAATGCATTGTTTGTGAATTATGTTGGAGTGTGCCTCTGGCTATCCGTAAATGTTAAAAAAACAAGAAAATGGTGCCGTCTGCTTTGCTTAATATAAGGAATTTGAAATTATTTATACTTTTACTTTGGATACTTAAGTATAATTCAGCAATTACATTTACTTTTGATACTTAAGTATATTTAAAAATAAATACTTTAGACGTAAACTGAAGTGGTATTTTACTGGGTGACTTTCACTTTTACTTGAGTCATTTTCTATTAAGGTATCTTTACTTTTACTCAAGTTTGACAATTGGGTACTTTTTTCACCACTGTGTGTGTGTGTGTGTGTGTGTGTGGCGGCTTTACTGTAAGACTGTGCTGGTCTGTCTGTCTCACTATCTCATTCAGAAAGTCACTTTATGTGGCTTAGGTGACAGTACACCTCCCCCACAAGCCCTGGGCTCATTTTGATAACTACAGTATACATTATTTGAAAAGAAATATCAGCAAAATACAGTAAAACACACATACATATACAGTGCATTCGGAAAGTATTTAGACCCCTTGACTTTTTCCACATTTTGTTACGTTACAGCCTTATCTTAAAATTGATTCAATAGTTTTTTTCCCTCATCAATCGACACACAATACCCCATAATTACAAAGCAAGAAGAGGTTTTACTCTTTTTTTTGTGCAATTTTTTTTTTTTTTAAACCCTGAAAAATTACATTTACATAAGTAGTCAGACCCTTTACTCAGTACTTTGTTGAAGCAACTTTGGCAGCAATTACAGCATTGCGTCTTCTTGGGTATGGCGGTACAAGCTTGGCACACCTGTATTTGGGGAGTTTCTCCCATTCTTCTCTACAGATCCTCTCAAGCTCTGTTAGGTTCGATGGGGAACGTCACTGCACAGCAATTTTCAGGTCTCTCCAGAGATGTTAGATCGGGTTCAAGTCTGGTCCCTGGCTGGGCCACTCAAGAACATTCAGAGACTTGTTCCGAAGCCACTCCTGCGTGGTCTTGGCTGTGTGCTTAAGGTCATTGTCCTTTTGGAAGGTCAACTGTCACTCCAGTCTGAGGTCCTGAGCGCTCTAGAGCAGGATTTCATCAAAGATCTCTCTGTACTTTGTTCCGTTCATCTTTCCCTCGATCCTGACTTGTCTCCCAGTCCCTGCCACTGAAAAATATCCCCACAGAATGTTGGTTTCACCGTAGAGATGGTGCCAGGTTTCCTCCAGACATGGCACTTGGCATTCAGGCCAAAGAGTTCAATCTTTGTTTCATCAGACCAGATAATGGTCTGAGTGTCTTTAGGTGCCTTTTGGCAAACTCCAAGCGGGCTGTCATGTGCCTTTTACTGAGGAGAGGCTTTCGTCTGGCCACTACCATAAAAGCCTGATTGTTTGAGTGCTGCAGAGATGGTTGTCTTTCTGGAAGATTCTCCCATCTCCACAGAGGAACTCTAGAGCTCTTTCAGAGTGACCATCGGGTTCTTGGTCACCTCTGACCAAGGTCCATCTCCCCCGATTGCTCAGTTTGGCAGGGCGGCCAGCCCAAGGACGAGTCTTGGTGGTTCAAAACTTCTTCCATTTAAGAATGATGGCGGCCACAGTGTTCTTAGGGACCTTCAATGCTGCAGAAATGTTTTGGTACCCTTCCCCAGATCTGTGCCTCGACACAATTCTTTCTCTGAGCTCTACAGACAATTCATTTGACCTAATGGCTTGGTTTTTGCTCTGACATGCACTGTCAACTGTGGGACCTTATATACTGTAGACAGGTGTGTGCCTTTCCAAATCATGTCCAATCAATTGAATTTACCACAGGTGGACTCCAATCAAGTTGTAGAAACATCTCACGGATGATCAATGCAAACAGGATGCACCTGAACTCCATTTCGAGTCTCATAGCAAAGGGTTTGAATGCTAATGTAAATACGTTTTTTATTTGATATAAATACGCACAAATTTCTCAACCTGTTTTCGCTTTGTCATTATGGGGTAATGTGGGTAGATTGATGAGGAAAAACATTTATTGTATACATTTTAGAATAAGGCTGTAACGTACAGGAACAAAATGTGGAAAAAGTCAAGGGGTCTGAATACTTTCCGAATGCACTGTACCTTACCTTCCTACCAAAATGGATCAGACCGGAAATAAATAAATAAAGGTTTTAATGAGTTCATGCCATTCTGATCACAGTGTTTGGCTTACGTTTTCATTTACATTTTTACTATATTTTATTATCTGGGGCTTTTTGTTTTGACAGGTAAGTCTTGTGACTTGCAAGCACACCCACGTCCACTCCCGTCATGACGACCATTGACCTACAATGGCCATGCAGAAATTCACCATTGGAAAAGTTATGTCAAAAATAGTGACATTTAATCATTGTAGATATGTCACTAATGCTGACATATTAGGTGTCACTGAAGCTGACATATTAGATATATGTCACTTTTGGTAACGTACTACTTATGTCACTATCATCATTTATTAATATTTCAACAGCAAATAAGATCAACTCGAAAAATTACACTACGGTTAAGAGACAGGTAAAAGGAGGTAGATGAAAAACATTTGAGAGGGAAAGTCTCCAACCTGAACTTCTAACAGGAAGTTTGTGGGTAGACAGGATGTGCTGCACTGTTGTTGAAAAGAGCAAGCTATCTTTTTGATTAGAGCAGGCAAAAATAGTTCATCGACAGAAGTCGGTTTGTCCCTCAATAGACCTACCTGTGGCGTGAACTCACACAAGATTAGAACGATAGCAGGGTGATGGTGCAGGAGTTCTCTAAAAACTATCTTAGCTAAGGTGTTGCTATTTGATACTGATGGTAATAAATGTACGTTTTCGCTAAAAATACAAAATGTACGGAGCCATGAATAAGAGACATAGAAGTTGCTCTGTTATGGGTAAATGTTTCTGAGAAGTAAATTCTGTCAACAGGCTTTTTGTTCCCATGTGTTTCCAGTGAGATGACCCGAACCTCAAGATGTGTAGCATGCAGTTGACACTCAAACAGCTGTGACGTCACGTGTGTGTGTTCCTCTTATGCCCTCCCAGCTTCCCCTAACACCTGTGGTTACTTGAAGAGAAGGTAAGACGAATTACCATGACTATTACCACAGGACATCTGGACTGGGCACCACAGAAACAATCCAGTAGACATTACAGGAAGATGTGGTAGTGGAGAGCACCACATATACCCATCACACCACCCACTGATAGATGAGAAACAGGGTAACGAAAACCTTTTTATATATAATGGGTTAGTCATTTCTTGCAAATAGCTGAAAAAGCCGTTGACAGAAACTCTGGACAGAAAATGAAACGCACCCAATTTTGTGTGACTACTAAGAGTATGGAAACAAACAAACACAAAATCAAACAGACAAACCACACAACGGTAGATGTAGGCTTACATCTGCACCGGAAACAAAGTGGTCGAGTCAATATTGTTTCCATGTTATTCCACCTTTTGTTATTACTGCAATGTAATCATGTTGCATCAAGATAGCTTTTTTTTTTTATTTAGCAGAAATTAATTGACATACATATGCAGTTCTCATCTTAATTGACCGTAGGTTTAAACCAAACACCGACAAAAACAACATGGTTTCAAGTTGTGGTTGATTACAAATTGAATTTGCGTTAGTCAATCAATGAGACATTAATGATACTTTGTTTTACTCTGTCACAACATACTGTAAAGATCAATGTGCAATGAAATTGCAGGCTATCCTTCGACAATAAAAAATGTCTGACAAGATGTTTCCTAAAGCAATGACCTGTTTGCCATGCAAATGTTCTAGCATGATTTCCCCACACCTGGTTATATCAGTAAATTGACTGGTAAGCATGCTCTGGTCTGTGCAAAGTTTTAGACTGATCCAATGAACCATTGCATTTCTGTATCAACATTTTGTATCAAGACTGCCCAAATGTGCCTAATTTGTTTATTAATAACTTTTCATGTTCAAAATTGTGCACTCTCTTCAAACAATAGCAATGGTATTCTTTCACTGTAATAGCTACTGAAAATTGGACAGTGCATTTAGATTAACAAGAATTTAAGCTTTCTACCAATGTCAGATATGTGTATGTCCTGGGAAATGTTCTTGTTACTTATATCCTCATGCTAATCGCATTAGCCTATGTTAGCTCAACAGTCCCGTGGAAGGGGACACGGATCCCGAAGTTAAGCAGAGGACAGAGTGACAGGCGTCCATCACCAGCCAGTGGCTTCAAGACATCCTACACACAGACACACAGACACACACACACACAGGTGAGCAGCCACACAGACACACACACACACACACACACACTTCCTGTGGCTGAGATGGGATGAAAAAATTGATTGAAAGATAGACATCGAGATAGAGACAGAGCGAGAGAGAGAGAGAAAGACAGAGAGAGGAAGAAAGAGAGAGAGAAACAGAGAAAAGAAAGACTGTATACAGTATGAGAGTGAGATAAAGAGAAACATCTGGTGCATAGCCTCCTGTATGATATCAGTCTCCAAATTCTCAGTAAATCTCTGCTGTCTTTCTCCTCAGAATGAAGTTGTTGGTAGTTGTGGCTGCTGCTCTGGCAGTGACGAGCGCAGCTAGCCTTTCATTGGAGGACCTGGAGTTCCATGCCTGGAAACTGAAGTTTGGTAAGAGATGCATCTCTAGCCTATTTCATTTCAGCCTCTTATCATTGACAATAATGGAGTGTGTGACTCTCTCCTCTTTTCTTCATGTTTATTATCTGTCAATCTGAACCTCTTCTTTCTCATTGTCCTGTTAAAGATGATGTAGAGCAGGGGTCGCCAACCTTTACTTTCATAAGAGCTACTTCATACAAATAAAACATTTATGGAGCTACTCTGTCACGCCCTGGCCTTAGTTATCTTTGTTTTCTTTATTATTTTAGTTAGGTCAGGGTGTGACATGGGGGATGTTTGTGTGTTTTTGTCTCGTCTAGGGTGTTTGTATTGTCTAGGGGGTGTTTGTAGAGTTCATGGGGTTGTGTTCATTGTAGGTGTTTATGTAAGTCTATGGTTGCCTAGATTGGTTCTCAATTAGAGACAGCTGTCTACTGTTGTCTCTGATTGGGAGCCATATTTAGGCAGCCATAGTCATTAGGTAGGGTGTGGGTGATTGTCTATGTGTAAGTTGCCAGTGGATGCACTTATTGTTTGTATAGCTTCACGTTTGTTGTTTTGTTTAGTTTAGTTTGTATAGTGTCTTTAGTTTCGTGTTCGTCTTCAATAAAAGAAGATGTATCATTATCACGCTGCGCCTTGGTCCTCCTCTCTTTCACCATACGACGATTGTGACATACTCACAGCCTGCATATCTTGTTATTGTAGGCGTATATTTAATAGAGGCACCCAGCGCTTAATTTGTATTATTATTATAGAAAGAGCAGAAATAAGAGCTCTCACCAGTTTAATGAAATTAGTTTTGTTGTTTATTAAACATGCCAATATTGATGTTCCCGAAAAGATTTCAGTTGGTTTTCCATTTTGTGGCTTAAGTGGGCTACTGTCTGTCTATTCTTCAAAGTGCAGATGCATCCTCGCCTGCTCTCTATAGGCCAGCATTCAGGTAAACATGTCGCAAAGCCTATCAAGCGTATCTAGACCTAAGCATAACAGTAACCTACAATTCTATACGGGGAGAAATCTAACAAATGGGCATATTAGATCATTTAAAGTAAATTATGCAGTGCAACACTGGAGAGAGATAGAGAGAGAGTCGCAGGCTTATGTCTATCAGAGCAGAGGTAGGGAGATGGCTAGAAGCACAGTTCTCTCTCTCTCTGTCACCACAGCAAAGGCCACTTGTTGGTTTCAAAACATAGCCTACAAAGTTGCACAAACATAAGAACATTCACGGCCCACACAAATCAATTCTGAAAATATCGGCAAGAGAATTAACAAGGAGTCAATCAGTATACTTGTAACAACTTAAGCATTACAGAACTTCTATTCTATCAAATAAACCATATAAGGGCCAATAAACCATTCCATTTTTGAGGGGCTAAATTCGAAACTCCTCGATTGGTGGCAAAAGAAACTAACACCACCACCTGCTGGAGAAGGCAGAGTTTTGGCCGAGTTGAGTCTCTCGCTTCGCCTCTTCCTCTCTGGCTATATGGACACTGTCGTGGAAATTCAGTGCTGAGAGAGACTTGGTCATTTCCTCAAACAATCATCTCTATTTAATATCGATTAGTTATTGCAATAATGAGGCTGGTCGACCCCCCCACCCTTGAGTGTTGGACCAGGTAACCTAACCTTTACATAAATGCAGAGTACTAAAAATAGCTGACACTAACAATGCTCAGCCATGGTTGGTTCAACCCCCTTCATGCAGACCAAGGAGCATCATAAGCCACTCTGGGTTCATCCTGTCGTTGTCTTAACCCCTTTCTGGCTTAGTTTCCCAGATGCAAGGATGATTTAGAGAGTGAGGAATTCTTCTAAACTCCTCCTGGCTATCTCTATCTCGGTTACACCCACCTCATATTGTCTATGTAATGCAGTCTTTAACTAATTTGTCAGCTCAAGCCATCTCTGGTGACCATACGCCCATATTAGCTGCAGGGAACAAGAGTGGAGCCCATGAAAACACAGACACTAACAGGACAGAAATATCCTCCTATTTGTTCAGTATTAATTGCTAACTATTAATATCAAACAAATCAGGTAAATATGTAATTGTTCTATCACAGCACGCCTGGTGCCCAAATTAATAATGTACACTACATGACCAAAACTATGTGGACAGCTGCTCGTCGAACATCTGATTCCAAAATCTTGGGCATTAATACGGAGTTGGTCCCCCTTTTGCTGCTATAATAGTCTCCACTCTTCTGGGAAGGCCAACTACTAGATGTTGGAACATTGCTGCAGGGACTTGATTCCATTCAGCCACAAGAGCATTAGTGAGGTCGAGCACTGATGTTGAGCGATTAGGCCTGGCCCACAGTCGGCGTTCTAATTCATCCCAAAGGAGTTCGATGTGTTTGAGGTTAGGGCTCTGTCCAGGCCAGTCAAGTTCTTCCACACCGATCTCAACAAACAATTTCTGTATGGACCTCGCTTTGTGCATGGGGACATTGTTATGCTGAAACAGGAAAGGGGCTTCCCCAAACTGTTTCCACAAAGTTGGAAGCACAGAATCGTCTAGAATGTCATTGTATGCTGTAGCGTTAATATTTCCCTTCACTGGAACTATAGAGATTGTCTATGGAGATTGTATGGCTGTGTGCTCGGTTTTATACTCCTGTCAGCTAAGGGTGTGGCTGAAATAGCCAAATCCACTAATTTGAAGGGGTGTCCACATACTTGTGTATATATAGTGTATGTCTCACAGCTAAGCTTCGTTTGGATTAGGTTCAGTCAGTCTTCCTGATGAGCCATTCCCAGCTAAATGATTTATGGGGTAGCTGGCAACAACAGCAGCATGCGTTAGCTAATCATGGACTACAGGAAACGGAGGGCCGAACTCTGTTTGGTAGCCGACCGCAAGGCGCTAGAGGGTAATGCCATCCAGGACCTCTAGACAAGGCGGTGTCAGAGGAAGGCCCTAAAAATGTTCAAAGACTCCAGCCACCCAAGTCATAGACTGTTCTCTCTGCTACCGCACTGCAAGCGGTACAGGAGCGTTAAGTCTGGGACGTAAAGGCTCCTAAACAGCTTCTACCCCCAAGCCATAAGACTGCTAAATAGTTAACCAAATAGTTACTCAGACAATCTAGATTGAACTCTTTTTGACTATGCACACACACTGGACTCTACCCACACACTCACCCATACTTACACTGACACTCCAACACTTCCACACTCATCACATACGCTGCTACTACTGTCTATTATCTATCCTGTTGCCTAGTCACTTTACCCCTACCTATATGTACATACAGTATCTACCTCAATAGTATTGGTCACCATCTGGATGTCACCGTGACATGCCAATTAGCTACCTTAAAGACAAGCTGGTGCATTACCATTGTAACAGTGTTGTATCAAGGTGCCATGTAGTTGATTCTGAACACTCTCCCAAGTCCCAACTTCGGCAGATAAGTTTCAAAGGTTCTAGCCACAACAAGCATAAATTAGCTAGCTGGGAAGCGCTCATCAGGATGA